>NC_061534.1:2975000-3120000 GCF_022379125.1 Scophthalmus maximus
GTCTTTGTCAGCCGCCCATGAGTCACAGACTCTCGCGGCCTCAGACAAAACAACTCGATGGACGCTCGGGCGATTTAAGACGCACACTTGACATGCAGCAAACAGATCGTTATCAGTCAGGCAATGCTGAGGGGAAACCACGCATCCATCCATTCATTCATGCATTATGCAGCACAGGAAATTAAGGAATTTGTGTCATCGGATTTCTTGCGACCTCGTGAGCAAGTGGCCAATAAAAACAGCAAGAGTGGACGCTGCACTGTTGAGAATAGCACTGTCTAACATTTACTGTATAATATACTAATACTTGAATGAAATAAAGCATTTTCGTCCACAACTGCCAAACAGAAATATTTATGAAATTAATACAAATTTGAAGTGGTAAAGCCCAGTAAACTGTGCTGCAGAAGGGGTTCACTTTTTAAAAAGCTTTGGTTGGTTAGTTGAGGTTGTGTTATTATATAATGGTAAACAACATCTCAACAGGCTGGGATGGAAAAAACACTAAACCATCCTTTAATTCAAAAAATTGTTTGTGTCCGTCGGACAGACTCTCTCGTTTACGGAAAAACATGTGACACATTTCTATACAGTTTGAAGGACAAACTTCTAATTATACCGATGTTTTATTCCACACACACCTTTTCAAACTCTTTAGTGAGGGATGTTTGACTTTCAGCACTCAACACTTAAAACACAACCGAATGTTGAGGACCAACTTCCTAAAAAACCATTGTGTCCCATCAGCTGGGAGGGGCAATACCCATAGAAACCACTAAGTTCTCCCAACAAACCCACATCTTCCTCATTTGAGGGATGACACAGCTGTGTGTGATAAGCGCCGAGGTTGTCGTAGACTCGTAGAATCAACCGTGACTGAGGAGACCGCTGTCCCAAAATTAAACTGTCAGACTGTCCAACGGCGGTGACTCAGATGGTACGAGACTGTGAAGCCACTGAAATGTCCAAACACCCATGTGACCAACATCTATTTAGTTGTACGAAGAAATCCTGCAACGCCAAAAATATGAAAGCATCCCCACCACGTTGCTACAGAGACTATTTCAGCCCACTGCGTTTTCTTTTGGGGTAAAAGGGGAGGTGTTGCTTTTCGGTAATGTTAATACCAATCATCTGCTCTGCTCTTGCCCCCGAACAGGTCTGCCAGAGGACTGCACCGTTCAGACGCCAGCCTTCACGGTCGCTGTGAGACGCCACAGACAAGCCAAGGGACACTACGGCACCTGGGACATGATGTGCGGAGCCCCCCCACAGGTCGGGAGGAATCAGATTAAACGAAGTATTGTAAACTGTTCACACATATCTACCACTTTGAGCAGCGTTACGACATTCGGGAGAACACACCTCGCCACAGCGTTGTGTTCCCCTTTGTTGCTCTCTTCTGCTTCCTCCGCGCGGGAGGTGGATTTGACACCGAAGATAATGGTGACGCAAATTGCATGTTTGCTGCAGGAGGCGACAGTCAAAAGATTTTCAGGGACAACGACGGCACACGTCACTGCGAGGAATACCTGTACAAAGTTCAGGTGAGGGGCAGAGTTAAACCCTCCTCAGGTGCCACTATGATGGATGGTGATGATGACATGCCACGGCTGAACAACATTTTTTCTCAAAAGGGCTGCGCTGCTTTCGGCAGAAAAGCATTTCCTCAATAAATGCAGCTCAGGAAAACACTCACGCCCTCTCCTCACACTTGGGGGGGGGGGGGGGGGGGGGGAGAAAGCACCTACACAACCTTCACAAAGACAGCAATGAGACCCCACCCCTCACACAAACACATGCACCCTCACACCGTTGAATGGGGGTCTCCGTCTCTGAATGAGTCCCTTTCAGTCTCAGCTTCATAGTCGCGCTGGGTGTGTTTTTTTCCGCCATTATTCCATTTCCTGTCTGTTCCCCGGTTTCTGTTTCAGCACCGTGAATATTACGGTAATTCAATATAAATATTGCAATAATGATTTAATAGGTCTTTTGTTGGTGCTGTCATAATGGTGGAGGGAGGGGTTATTTGAATTACCTGTAGGGCAAGACAATAGTCATGACCTGAGTTTGCACCGAGCCACGAAAAACACAAAACAGAAACCGGCAAGACCAAATCACACCAATCATAAACACTCAAACAATACTCTTATTGATATATCAATATGATTCATGGCCTTACCACAAGGAGCGGCCCACAACTAATCACGGATGTAAATACAGCACATAGGCAGAAGCATTTCAGCAAAAACAATCAAATGCACCTAAATCCACAATGAGCACATTTTCAATATGTCACATATGATGTAATGGAAAACAGTATAACAACAATAGTCGTTTTTAATGCTAACATTGTGCTCTTACGTTTAAGCTGCTGCTGGACACAGGGTGGTTGATCTTCCCTGACGCTAACTTTAGCATTACACCCGCTTTAGCTAACAAAACATGACCCAGGGAGAAATTGTAGCATAGAATTGGCATCAACGTTCACGACTTTTGCGGCAATTTCACAGCAAACTGTTTTGCAGTAAGCATTGGCATGTTAGCTTCACAGGTTACCGACGTACCACAACACACTTGAACAGAGCCACAAGGCCGAAGGTTCTGATTTCCGGACTCACCTTAGTGACGTCAAGCCCACAGCTAGTCCTCAGTGGCTGGAGCGAACCTCGGCTACTAGCTGCTAGCTACTAGCTGCTAGCTGCTAGTTAGCTTGAGGTTTCAGAAGTTCAACAACTGATAAAACAAGAGTCACAGCGTCAATGTTAGCGACAGTAAAGGCGTTATAACGTTTAACAAAAAATGTACTAGATAAAGTGTGTCACGTGTGAATGTACGTTAGCAGAGTAGCTTAAGTAGACTCGTCTGTTTAGCTACAGCGTGGATATATATAATGAACGGCGCCGCCATTTTGTTTGGGCGGCCGTTCCCTATCCAGTTAATATTATATATCCATTCTCTTCGGTTACCAGCTAGCTGCTAGCAGGTGCTGCTAGCTAGCATGATATCAGAGAGTTGTGGTAGCATGTTTTTAAGCGTGCTGCTTTCAGGCACCATCGTTTTTTAAACAACTTTTACCCAGAAAACAAAATATACATAAGGTGGCAGAATAAGATATTCTCTGCAGATATGCCACGGAAGTACTGGTAATTCGTTGCTCATCAATCTACATATATTAAAAAGTGAAAACATGTATTAAGTTTTTTTTAACCGTCTTAAAAATAAAAAAAATAAAGGTTAAAGTTCTCATCATATAGACAATGTATGCATACATGTAGACATCTTATGTTGTGTTTATGTGTATTTTGTAGTATTCCCTTAGTTGTCATGGGCACGTCTCTAAGCTTTACACACCTGGAATATTCTTTTAACCGGCCGCCCGGTATCCGTTGGATAGAAAGTGTAGGCGACCTGCCATCTTTAGGTCTCTCCACAACCTGTTCCGCAAGGTTTTGAGTCGTGGATATAAATTATGAGAACTAATAATACATCCATGGGTTTGGCTGGGTCACACAAGGTCAGTCAGAAGCCACTGTGGAAGAAAATATTCCTTTTCATTATGACGTCAACGATTAAAGCGCTTGACAGTTGAATCAATTTTTATGGTCTAACAATTTGAACAATGTTTCAGGCCTTAAAAACATAATGTCATATTGTTCTTTCAGTCAAACAAGCTACAATATACCTTTTGTTTGTCAGGCTCCTCTGTTCCTGTGTAGGAAAAGCTACTCTGCTTTGGTCACAGCCATCCATTTCCCAGCCAAATATTTAGTTAAGCATGGTCAAAACCTGGTGGAGGGTGTGTGTGTGTGTGTGTGTGTGTGTGTGTGTGTTTGTGAGTTGTGAGGGCAGTGCCACTAAAGACCTGCCTTCCTGCCTCTCTTTATCCAGCTGTGTATCATCTCAATCACCCCTCTGTGTCCCCCAGTAGCCCCACAGGAAACACTGCTCTTTTTCCAGCTTTATTTTTGTTTTTCTTTAGGTGGAGGATATTGGTTGTTTTTGACTTCACCTCTTGCGTTAAAAAAAAAATCCCCCCATTTGCCATAGTAACCATAGCAACATTCCTGTAAACGGTGGAAAAAATGTGAGACTGCCCTCACAGTGTTAACTATAAGAACTGCTTGGTAGAAGCAAATTCTATACTATTTACTAAGATGTATTATTCTGTTATGCAATTTAATATACTTACACATTAAAATAGAATAAATATAAAAGGGTGCAAATACCTTAATACCGTGCATTGTGTGTCTGTGTGTGTGTGTGTGTGTGTGTGCACAGATTCTGGCTAACCTGGTGATGGAGGGGCTTCACCCCGAGTTAAGAAGTGCGATTGGTCCTCGCCTGAAGGGGAAAATGCAGCAGAGGCAGAGGAGCTGGATGTTGGTGAGTTCCTGTGACACTGTGCGGTGAGAGAATCAAACAGAATCCAAACCGGCGATGGCCTTGACTCGAGCGTGTCTCCCTCTCCTCCAGATCTCTGATGCTGTGTACAGGCAGGTGTTGACTCAAACCACCACTCAGTACGGGGCGCTGGTGGACGCCTGCGAGGCCCAGAGAGTTCCACTGGACGCACGACTGCGAACGGACATGGACCAGATCATCACGTCGAAAGAGCACGTCAGCAGCAAGATACGAGGTGAACAAAGATCCACGTGGCATTTGTTAAAGCAAAGGTGTCACCCAATCAGATATTCAGTAGAGTGGTTTCTGTTGTTTGATGGCGGTGAATGAAACGAACATACATGAACGTAAAAAGCTTAAAAGTTATTAAAAAACAACAATACAGTACATCGGGATGGTGAGGTCAAGGTAGCTGTGGCAGCGGTTGACAGTTGAACTCCTAAACATAAGGCAGACGTCACAGCCGGTGATGTTAACGTACCTTTTGCTTTGTCCAGCAGGTAGACATGGGCGGTATGTTATCAAAGATGCAGAGTTGTGCAATTTTTGTCATATTTTAAGCCTAGGAGGCTTTAATATTGTTTAAGTCATCCAGGCCTAGTGGTTTAAACATGGCTACATTTGAGGTAAGCTCAAATTTAACTCATCTACAGTATCACGACTGATCATACCTGTGGTAAGACCTTTTTGCAAGTTGTTTTATTTAAAAAAATCAGATTCAAAGATTAAATTCAGAGCAATGTACAGAAAGGAAGGTAAAAAGGAAGGAATAAGAAAGATGAGTGCATACTTAATTCATTATAGTATATTTTATTCTACTATCAACTGAAGCCCTCCTCAGTTAAGATGTCTGTAGAGATTCTCATTCATCCAGGTCTTAAATATCCAATGGCGTTTGAATCATCAGTCATCCTTGTCACATATCCAACATGCCGTACAAAATGACTCGGTTTACTTGTTGCACGACGAAACACGATCTCCCCAAACATCAAGTACACGTGTCTCTGTCTTTTCGCCTGCACTCGCCTCACTGAGAGACGTGGCCGTGTCGTCTCTCGGTGCTCGGGGATTGTTGGCACGGCAAAGCCACAGTGCTCGAGTTTCAAAAGTTTGTGTTTGTGGACATAAGGCCTCTCTCCGTGACCAAAACGTCCCTCCAATATCTGACGTTTTCCTCTTCCCCTTTGTTTTTAAGTCTCTGATCTGCCTCGCCGCAGCTTTTTCACTTTGCATGCAAGTCCTCCAGTCTGATTAGCTCGCAGGGGGAGATTCCACCTTGTGCCTCTGGCACAGGCCGCTGGTTTTTTTCACATGTATCAATTCCCATTGAGGCTAAAGTGGCAGAACGACATTCTGTCGCCTGCACTGTATTTCTGTTTGTGACTTTATGCTGAAGATAAGCCTCTAATATGAATCAACTGTACAAAGAGAATTGTGTTTTATCTGTCTCCCTTAGAGGCAACTAGAATAACAATTGGGCGTGTCTGAGAAAATGAAAGCTGCAGGGCTTCCATGGAAACAAGAGTGTTTACTTAAACATCGTTTCGCACATACCAGCGACGTCAACCTGGTGTATCAGACAATACACTGTCTTCATGTGTCACATATTTACAACCTGCGGCGACTAACCGCCAATACATGTTTCCCTCGGCCCTTCATCCTCTCCAGCTCTGGTGCTGCCCAAGGCGGAGGCGCTCCTGCGGAACAGCATCCAGCCGTACATCAGCTCCATCCTCGAGGCGCTGATGGAGCCCACCAGCCGGGGCTTCGCCGAGGTCAGGGAGGTCTTCTTCCGCGAGCTGGTGGAGATCAGCAAGAACTCGCTCAACGGAGGGGGCAAGGATAAACTGGGAGACGTGAGTCACAGCTCCTCATCACGGTGATGAGTAGGTGGTGTGGTGAAACAGTAGAAGCTAAAAAAAACAAACATTTCCATGTGCTCTAAAATCTAAATGGAGCTGGTTGAGCAACTTCTGAGTTGTGGAAGCTTTTACTTTTTCACACATGGCACACTAATGACGGGACTGGTCCTGAACAATCAAGGTTTTTTTTTCTCCCTTTTTTCTTTTATTGTATTGATCCTCGTCTGTTGCTCTCTTCCATCTTCCCACCCCAGCACATGGAGAGACTGTCCATGCTCGCCTTCCACCCCGTGAAGATGCAGAGCTGCTACGAGCAGGTGGAGCAGCTGAACCTGGAGGGGCTGCAGCAGCGCTTCGACGTGTGCAGTCCCTCCGTGTTCGTCAGCAGAGCTCAGATCCTCATGAGGGAGGTGAGGCGTCGCACCGAGACCCATGCACATCAGAAATGCACATCAGAAAGCCACTGAACACACTCCCCCTCTCACCAGCAGCCACCTCCCTCCCTCACCTGCCCGTGGTGCAAGTCTCTACTCCCACCTGCTGGACAAACGAGGATGTGACAGTATGGAAAGGATTTTCTTTCCTATAACTTTGAGTTGTTGTTTTCACAGCAAATGGACAATGCCGTGTACACATTTGAGCAGCTGTTCCACCAGTCTTTGGAGAACCAGGGAGAGAGCGACATGTGCAAGACCGTCCAGCGGTGCCAGGACCGGGTCCTCAAGGTGAAACAGACTAATCTTGTTTAAAAAAGAATTGATAAAAAAGAGGTTACTCGGTGTAGAAGACTAACAGATTGAGTGATGGATGTGTTAAAAGGTCAAGGAAGGAGAAAGCTTATCTCTAGTTTAGTTGCAGCACATTACATAATAAAGAAAACAGACTTTTAGAGACTTTCAGTTACCTTACTAGTACCATGCAGATTTGGTTTTATTTTGTTCTCTTTCTCCATATTCCTGGATCTGGATGCTTTTTATATATATATATTTTACAGATCTCTCACAGAACAGTGTTGAAAGACTCGCTAAGATAAATATGATTTGTACGATGAGTAGAGAAGCTGTTACGAGTCGCTGATCTCTAGACGTATTTCTGGTCTTTCCCCTCCGTCAGAAATACGACTACGACAGCAGCACCGTGCGCAAGAGGTTCTTCAGAGAGGCTCTGCTGCAGATCATCATCCCCTACATGCTGCAGCGGCTCTCGGTCACCTGCTCACCTGTGAGTAGCCCGCAGCACATCCCCACGTTGTCCTACTCAACCCTCGTCATCGCACCATTTGTGACCGTTCCCACCGATTCCGCCCGTTCAGATCCAGAAAACATGAAATGCAGTAAGTTGCAAATAGGCAACTTTGCCTGTAACTCGTTCCTCTTTCGATTGCCCCGCTTCTCCAGGAGCTGCCTCGTTTCAAAGAGCTCATCTTCGAGGACTTCTCCCGTTTCCTGCTGGTGGAGAACATGTACGACGAGGTGGTGCTGCAGTCTGTCACCAAGGACATAATGATGGGTGAGGGAGGAGGAAACAAAAGTGGTAGTTAGATCTAACTTGCTTTGCTAAGAGAAGAAGTGATTGATGATCTCGTGTTTTTTTTTAAATTCTGTGTTTAGCTGTGAAGGAGGCGGCCGTCCAGAGGAGACACAACCTGTACAGGGACAGCATCGTTCTGACCAACAGTGACCCCAACCTGCACCTGCTCGGAGAAACGCCTTCGGTGGACTGGGCCTCCAAGTTTGGCGCCGACGAGCCCGAGGAGGTTGTCGGCAGGAGTATGGAAGGAGGGGGTTCGGGGAGTAGACGCAGGCAGGTGGTGTCCATGATCCAGCTGGACGGGGTGCCTCTGGCCTACGAGTCCTGTCTGGAGGTCCCAGGGGTGGAGCTCATCCCCGAGGAGGACGGCGAGCTGTCTGAGGGACAGAGGGAGGACCGAGGGGAGGACGAGGAGGCGGACGAGGAGCTTCCCGAGGGGCCCAAGTCTCCCGACAGCGTGAATGAAATCAGGGACCTAATCAACCCGATGGTGGAGATGGTGCTGCCGGTGGCGGAGGAGCAGCAGAGCGACTTGGCCAACGGGACGGAGGCGACCGCCGGCACGCTCACCGCCGAGGACGGGCTGCAGGAGGAGGTGACGCACGTCACCACCGTAGTGGACGACGTCCCCAGGAAGTCCCCGCGAGACAGGGCGTCGGTGCAGACCATCCTCCAGCATCTGGTCGAGAGCAAGAAGCAGGAAGGCGACAACGAGCGGCGGGAGGAGGCGGCCGTCCAGGAAACGCCGACAGCGGTGCAGGAAGACGACAGTGGACTGACGGCTGACGTCTCCGCGGCAGGTTCTGATTCCGAGCGGCCACCACCGCTGCCCACGGACTCCAGCTCGCGAGACGACAGCGGCTTCCAGTCGCCGACCGGTGCCGCGACGGATGAGAGTGAGCCTCGGCCAACGACAAACGGCCTGAGCGGAGAGGACAAAATCCTTGACCCGGTAGAAGTGGAAGTGACTTTGGCGTGAAAGAGGGCAACGCCCTTCACATAACTGGTCACGTGTCACGGGAGAGACGTGGAAATAATTTAGATCGGATTTGAAGGTTTTAATTCTTGTCGATATTGCACATGCCACAAAACCGACTCTCCCATCACCCCCCCCCCCCCCCCCCCCCCCGGACTCTTCTGAGACATTTCTTTGGTGACTGGTTCGTCTCTGCAGCAGCTTAATCTAAATTGCTCAATTTTTCTTCATATTTTTTTTTCTTCTTTATGCGACATATCGGATTTATTTAAGTTAGATCCCAACGTGGTATCGGGACCATTTCACCCCACTGTACACGTCAACGGGCACAATGAGGGACTTTAAAGTGATAATCCGCCTTTTTTAATCCGAGGGAGAAACACTTAACAACAACTAAATGTAAGTTATGAATAATTTTAAAAAGTTTGTGCTTTTGACTAAAGATCAGGTGGATGAATGAATCCCTCTGTAAGGAGCACAGCCTCTACCTGGACAGTAGGGGGAGCTATAAATCTAATTTTGGGACGTGCTACCTTTCTCCGAATATGGCTTTCTATTTTTGTACATTTTAATTTTAAATATGTAATTTGTGTACTTTGCAAGCATTTCTTATATTTGCAAATGGCCTTTATGTTTCAACACGTTGCAGTAACTGTCAGGGAATGATTTCAAATTTGTGTTTTACATTTATATATATATATATATATATATATATATACATATATCTGGTGGGGAAATGACCAGAACACATTGTTCCTCGTGACTTTGCCTGTGGGTTGTGTAGACGACCGACATACAGTATGTACTGTCAAGGCTCTTTTGACTTGTAGGATTTGATGAACTTTATTATGAGGGAGATTCTTAATGTAATAATATCACTGAAGTACTTTGAATCACACATGACTCCTTTTCTCCTCCTTCTATTTTAAACCAGCCATTTTGTTATTTAATTCTCCGGGTCAAAGGGAGAGTTTAGATTTTATATCCTCTCCAGTGTCAAATATATATATATAAAGAATATTTATCCTTGTGGAGAACATTAGTTTAATGCTCCAGTAAAACAATCTTTGTGTCACTGTGTCAATCATCATCATCAGCGACGATGATGCAAATGTTCTAGAAAACAATAAGTTTCGGGGTCGATTAACTGTAAATATTAGGCTTCAATTCCTCAAATAAATCCATCTGTAACTAACTGCTTATGCTTTTATTTCAAGGGTGTTTCATTCCCTTATACGTCTCAGATGTTTCCTGGAGTTAAGAATTTAATATTAAATTCTATTTACTGCTTTATCGGAGTCGTACACTAACAATTCATTAAAATGTACGGAATTCGAAGAATACCAGCTCATATGGTTATATTATATAAAATACCAGTCAGAAATTACATAATTCCTTTTTAAAAAGTCTTCAGAACAGACGACGGCCTCTATCCTTAGACGCTTGATTCAGGAAGAGGAAAAGAAAAAAACATACTAGTAGTAGAATTAATATGAATTATTTAGATAAATAAAGTACAAACATAATTTTATGCCTCCAATTTTTTTTTAAACATCGTTTGCACCAAATGAGTTGGTCCTTCCTCTGGAACTTCCTACTTCTCTTTTAGAAGATTTGACCAAAATTTCAGACCAATAAATAATATGTAATATTTTTTGTTGTTCGGTCTCACACACTCTAATGGGTGAATTATTTTCACTTGTGTACGATCTATAATTAACGGACCAAGCTGCAGTTTGATGTTGAATGATGAGAATAG
Organism: Scophthalmus maximus; assembly: GCF_022379125.1. Classification (NCBI taxonomy): domain Eukaryota; kingdom Metazoa; phylum Chordata; class Actinopteri; order Pleuronectiformes; family Scophthalmidae; genus Scophthalmus; species Scophthalmus maximus. The sequence goes on from NC_061534.1 coordinate 2,985,532, forward strand.
ATTACTATTCTTTTTTTTCTCTGTTAAACGTTGTGAGTCAATGACTTGTTGTGGAATCACACATCAGTTGTTTTTTCAAGATATGGACGAATAAAACAATTTAATCATCAACTTTATTCTTTATTTTTTCAGTTAAATGTTTAAGCAAGTCTTGAGATTTGTATTCAGTGACAGAAAAGCATCCGTAAAAAAATTGACATTCAGTGGTTAACGACCTAAAATGATGAGACATGTTTCTATTAGTTACAAAAATAGTTATGAATACTCCCTACAAAGAGAAGAGAAGCACATTTCAATAAAACACATCTGATAGTGGCAGTTAAAAGGCACTCACTTCATTTTTTTCTCGTTTTCTGTGGTTGGTGGTTTGTCAATGTTTGCCACAGAATCACATGACCTGAACTCACTGTCCCTGGTAAATACATGTGAGAATGACTCTTGACACATGAGAACTTTACAAGGTACAAAAAAAGATAAACACCACATGACTCAGTTCCACAAACTAACAGAACAGTCGTAATGATGAGCTGTGCCTAAAAGTGCAAATCCGCTTTTTGGTTTCACTCCCAAAAAACTAAAAAACATGTTAGTTCCATCCACGAGAAATGTTTAGTAGTCAAAAAGGCTCAAAGGTGAAATGTACTTACAAATTAAAAGATGTAATTTTTTGATCATCTGTAGTGTCTTAAAATATTAAATTGCTAAATTGTGTAGTTGCTAGTAACGCCGACAGTGCTGATCAGAAAAATATAAAATGATGTTGTAAAATGCCACAAGGCATGAATGACGCCCCATTCCACGTTTGTGCTCTTCCTCCTCGAATCTTTAAGGTAGTATTTTACTGAATAAACAAAATGATTCAAGTTAAAAGAGGCAGCACGTGCAGTTTGCTGCTACAAAAGAAAAAGGGAAATCCAGAGGTCCAAGGCCTGAAACCGAGGAGACACCAGACAATTCCGAAATGTTTGCGCTCTCTAGCCTAAGAGCAATAGAAGTCTTCTTTCTTACTTCGAGCACTGTGCGAAGAGGAACATGCAGAAATTAATCACGCGTTTTTTTCCATTTAGTATCCGGTATCCAAAGAACCTCCTCCTCCATCTTCGTTTCAGTCCGTGGACTGTCTGTCCAAACCGTCACATCTGACCGAGCAGCGGGAACGAGATGAAAAACCCGAGCGCCGAGCCCACGATGACGCCGAGGAAGATCCACACGTTGTAGGACATGACGCACAACATCAGCATGTAGCCGAGGGTCACCTGAATCATGTGGAGGACGGTCTGGAGGCCGTGCAGCAGCCAGCTGAGGAGGAAGGGTAAAGTAAAGGTTGAATGAGACACAGTTGATTATCATCTGCATAGAAATGCTGAGAAATATTTTTTTATGTTTTGACCTAAAGGAAGCGTGTCCGGAGCAAACGGAGTCGGGCCCAATACAGCACCCTGAGGCACACCAAGTCAAGTAATCACCAAGGACGAAGAAGCGTTTATGATGCCAGGTTGACCTTCTCCTGACTTAAAACCCTAATTGTATATTTCACGGGGGCCCTGACCTGTCCCTGGTGTTTGAAGCGGAAGGTTGAGACGCAATGGGGGTCACGGACGACTCGGAGAAGCTCCTCTCCAGCGTAGAAATGCATTCGCTGTGGAGGAACGTCGGAGCGGCGTACGGCTCGGCCGGCTTCAACCGGCCCCCCAGGTTCACCCTCCACACCTTGAGTGCCTCGTAGAGAACCGTCAGCAGGAATACGACCAACACCGACAGCAGCATCCCTGGACACAAGACAGATTCACTCAGCCAGATGAACTCTGTGTCAAAAGCCGAAATTATCATAATCTAGCTAATGACTGACAGCGAAAAATGGGTTGAGAGGTTTCTTTCCGATGAACCTTGGTCACCGTTTGAATCTGAAGCAACTGTTGTGAATCCAAGTTGCACTCGTCCACAAAGACAAACTTTTCAGAGCCGCCCCTCGGGCCTACAAGCCTCAAGTATACTGTACGTTCATAAAAGCACTTTAGGTTTAATGTGACATCATAAATCATGTGGAGCTGAGGGAAGGCGACTGGTTCCATATGGACACTGTTTGACTTACCCCCAGGCCCGCGCACATTCCAGAAGTCAAACAGCAGCGTCACGCTGCTGGACACCTCGAAAGTCATCTGAAAGGATGAAATGTGGAAAGGAAATTATAGAACCGTGAACAGTTGATGCAATTTGGAAAAAAAATACAATTAATGGCCTCCAGTCCTCCTTCCCACCAAGATCCTATTTCCAGACTGGGAGTCACGGCTATGTCGTTAGCCATTATCCTCTATCATTTTCTGGAGTCATGTCTCAGAATGTGTCATCTGAGAAAAGCATGATGTTATTAAGGTTCCGTTTAGAGTCAAATAGACAATAAAGCAGCGTAACGTGGATGCGGCGGGATTTGACAGCTGGTACCATCCAATCGGCGCACGGTTGCAGGTTGTCGGTGGGCGAGCCACCCCTCAATTCTACGTCTGGTTCCAAAAGAGCCAAGATGGCGCTGGTCAAAATGCGAAAAACTTGAGAACTCAAAACAGCAGTTCGCAAAAACCCGCTGACGTGTTGACGTCACGGTGGAGTTGCCACTTGGTTGCTGCGTGAACGCGCACAGCGAAAGCGTTACATGCCGATATTGTGAAGCTGTGTTTGACCCGTTTTTTTTTTTTTTTTTGCACTTGTATTCACTTCTGCTGCCCGTAAAAACCTTCTCTGTCCAACGTATAATTTTTGGAATGAAATTTGATTTACCCAAACAAGCGTCTATTCAGCTGATCTTGCTCCTCAATTACAACACAACAGCACCTTCTGTCCTGCCCTGGTGCTGTAGATATGTGACTGACAGAGGAATGTACTCTCTCTTTATGTGTGTGTGTGTGTGTGTGTGTGTTCCTGTGAGACTCTACTAAGTCACCACCTGTCCAAGCATGACTCTTTTCCCACCAGCTGCACAATGTGCATGTTGATTCAGCAAAAATTAGGCTGAACAGTCAAGTGTGTGTGCGAAACACAAAGAAAAACACAAAGTGTGAGGAGAGGCTCCGTTCTGGTTTACACGTTTCAGGTACTGTACATTGTCATGCATCGTTTCAACGCTGTGATAATGTTGACATTGTCAACAAAGGACACAGTGAATGAAACGCTTTGCATTGGAGGATAAAACCTATTTTTTAAATATTTCTTGTATCTTGTTTTTACTCTGTAGCACTGCTTTGAGAAATTAAATGTATTATTATTATTATTATTATTATTATTATTATTAAAATAAGGCGCAATCCCAAAACATGTGGCTGTGTGTTTGGGAGGTACTGAGTACGTTAATGGTGACGGGTGTTTACGAGTTTAGATGATGCTTTTCACCATGAATGTTTAAAACCAGTCTGGTTCTCTGGCTGCACAGGGTTATTTACCTGACGGATTGTCTTTTTCAGTGGCGTCGTCACCGTGCTGCCATTTTAGGAATTAACTTGGTGAGTGCAGTGTTATTATTGGAAATGATGAACATGAACCTAGAAGAATAACATCCACCGAGTCAGGCCGTCCAAAAAAACAAATAAAACACCCCACAGTGACAGATGGAAAAGAGGAGGAACGGGTTCTACCGCAATCCAAACGCTACATATGTCCCATTTTAACAATTAGGGCAGGCGGGGTGATGCTTACAGTCCAAACCCCACGAGGAACTCAGGTGTATGGTTGCCAGGTAAACTCTGAGACTCGTGCTTTCACTACAAACACTCGAAAGGCTGCACCTGTACGACCATTTTCAAAAGTTATATTGACCTTTTTGGGTTTGGTTTTTCTTTAATTAAGGCAATGTTGCGTCTGTGTGCTAATGCAAGCAGTCTGATTGATTGTATTATGATGAACCGACATTTAAAATTCATAGTCTTGAGTTAAGCAGACCTATGGTCGCCACCGTGTCGTGGATAAAGAAGTCGCAACGTTGTACGGTAGATTTGTGTTTCATGTCCACGAATTGTAATAGGAAAAACTTCCACAGTTAGTAAATCCTTACAGGAGAATCCAAAGTCAAGTATTCCTTATTCCTTAAATTGGTCTTAAAATTACAATAATATAATTTATTGCGATCATTTCTGGGACAATATATCATGCAACAAAAATAAGTACTTTTCATGACAGGCCTATGACTAGGTCAATTTTTATATGCAGTCTGTGCTATTATGCACACCTTAACCTATGTTGACTTAAAGATATGATAAAATGACGATATTATCGTTTAGCGAGATCATTTCTGACAGAATATATCGTGCAACTAAAAGTACTTATCGGCTTATAGGCTTATGACTGGTCAAATTTTATATGCAGTCTGTGATATTCACCTATGTTGACTTTTCTGTGAACTCATATTGTTAAAGATATGATAAAATGACGATATTATCATTTATCGCGATAATTTTCTGACAGAATATATCGTGCAACTAAAAGTACTTTTCGGCTTATAGGCTTATGACTGGTCAAATTTTATATGCAGTCTGTGATATTCACCTATGTGGACTTTTCTGTGAACTCATACTGTTGAAGATATGATTAAAATGACGATATTATCGTTTATCGCGATAATTCCTGGGACAATATATCGTACAACAAAAGTTAAAATGACCTTTAAGAACTAGCTGGGTGTTTAAACGACAGTTGCATAAGTCTGTGCAAGTTGAAAATGTTGGAACATGTAAGCTGAACAACAGACACACAACTTACCGACATCATGGTGTGCGCTTGCTGCGAGCTCCAGGCACTAACACCACAGACACCCGGGCGGGGTTAGTGGCTCCAGTTCCCCATCACACGCTGCACACGGCCCGGTCGAGCAGCTGCGGTGGAGTTGGGACACAAGATATTCGGCTCTTCCCGGATCGACGATCGATAATCGTTGGCGAATCACGAACAACGAAGCCTCCGTTCTGTCAGAGGGAAAGTCGACAGCGAGCAACGAGCGTAATTTTTCAGCGACAGCGGCCCGAAGTGACGGACGAGTCTGGAGGATCGACGCGAGCCCGTCGGGGACCGTCTGCAAAGTGCAACGACGAACAGTGAACAAAGAAATTCAATAGGTTCACTCCCACCAACCGCAGTGTCATCGTGACAATCACCTCACACTTTGGTTAGGCTGCAGGTCGTATTTTGAAATAATGGAATAAAAAATACAATTACATTTTTTAAAAAGTGATTTCATATAATTTTTAGGGCATTTTTATTGGGGATCATACTTAATAACTTCACTCCTGTGCAGTGTAAAGTCACCAACATCACCTCACACACACAAAAAAATCCTCTTGGTCAGATTGCAACTCTTATTAGGCGCTTGAACATTATTTGAATTTTGATAAGGGAGCCATGATTAATAACTTGCCTCTTGCTTGTTGTAATAATGTAATCCATTACACCGAAATGTTTTTTTTCTTGGTCTATACTATGCATTACGGTTACTGCGCCGTAGGACTTGATTTCATAATAAAAGCAACGTCATATACAGAAATGAAGAAATTAAACAAAACGAGTGAATAATAAATAATGAACTACACGTCATTGATGAACTTACTTTTATTTTGATATGAAATATCATTAATGCGATCTCCCTGTATGTACAGTGTAAATATTAACATTTTATTTTGAAAACCGGATATGTCTGCTCGCCTTGCAACGCATCTACCGTAAAGGCTAAAATGCGGTCGCACTATTTACCCGACCGATATATTACGTCAGCGTTCACCAGGGAAAGTGGGCCACAGCGTTCACCGATACCACGCATGCGTAGATCCGATTGTTTGGGCTGTGGTCGACGGAGATAGCCGAAGGCATTCGTGGCTTTGCGACTACTTTCACTGTACTAATCAGCAGATAGGCGGAAACTATCTATCTATTTATGTATCTATATTTATCTTTATTCAGTATAATAAAATTTTAAAAACATCTATCTATCTCTAGGAATTTTTAAATAATTATCTATCTATCTGTACATATATTTTTTTCTCATGTAATTAACATTTCAAATTACAGCATTAAATAAAAACATCTATTCACACACATAGATATACATTAAATATATATTCACACATATCTATCTATCTGCACATATATGTGCCGTATTTATTTATTTAGTAATAGAACATTTTAAATAACTAAATCAAAAACATTACTGAGCCACAAAAACGTCAGACATGCATTTTATCAATCTTTTCTTTTTAATTGTTATACTGTAAAGTACAACTCTTGATTCTGCACTGTAAGTTGAAATATTATACATTTTACTGATTGAGGTGCTCACATTATTATCTGCATACCGCACCTGTAAACAGTTTACAAGTAGCAAAATACAAAACCCGACGCCACCCGTCACAATGTGTGGAGGAGGAGAGAGTGAACATAAAAACCACAGAACGAATATGGGGCTTCACACTGTAAAGCTATTGTACCTTTTGGTGGAGAGGAAGTCCAGCGTGGAAACACATGCGGCTGCTGCAGTCTTCTGGAAAAGGGTGGGGCAATTGCACGTTTTCTAAAGTGATAATAATCATATCAATAACAATTATGAATCAAGTTCAACTGGTCCAAGCTCCAGCGTCCTCGTGGTTTTTTAAAAAGCTACATTTGAACACATCCAAGTGCACTTGGCACAGTCCACAGGAGGCAGGACAGGAGGAGAAATCATCCCGATGAAGAGAGACCATCACGGGCTCCAGTCGGGGAAAATCCAGTATGGTTAAGGCATGCATTCAAAATCATGTAGAGCCACGAATACTATTGTTTGGGTGATTTCACATGTGTGTATCACAAGAATCATGAGTCACACAAACCTTCAGTTGAAGTCGTCCTCGAGATACTCAGAGGCGTAAGCTTCTCACAGGAAAGTGACAATGAGTTGGGTTTGGCTTCGGTGATTACGATTGACACAATAAGACAAATGGTAAAGGTAAAATCATAAAACAAACGCACCACGAGGCCAAACTTTTCATTTATGTGCAAAACAAAAAAACTTCCACCAACTGAATTTGTTGATAGATTCATTTGGACAACGGTAATTTGTAGAGTGATACTGACACCGTAAGATCATATCTTGATATTTTTACGCTGTCAATTAAAACTGAAATCATCACCCAGCCCTTGTCGAACAATGTAACACATACATCAGGAATTTTATGGAAAACAGATCTCACACACACGCACACACACTCATATACACACACACACACACTTACAGTAGATGTGCATCCGGGGCGTCAAAAAGTGCCGTGCTGTGCACACGTATGTTTATCATCTGCACTGGTGGAAACATTTCAGAGGATTCTCTTCTCATTCATGTTACAATACAAGAAAGTTAAGGCAAAGAAGACAAAGAGAGAGAAACGACACACAAATGTCGGGAAAAGATGGATGCGAAAAGCATTCGCATCATAACCTCAAACCTCAATTCCCCAGTGCTGCTCAATAGACAGCTGCAGGAAAATAAAAAAAATGTACATTTATACAACAGACCTGGGTCAGTGCGTTAAAGACGCAGGGACTCATTATTTCAGCTCCAGTGGTTGATTATGTTAAAGCTCCAGTTTTGAAGAGCAGTTGGTGATAACGCTTGTGCAGTGACGTGACGACCACCAGAGGGCAGAAGAGGGCTGCGTCAGTCCTGGATCCAGCTGCAGACGAACTGTCCCCAGAATACAAAACCAAACCTCTCAGTCAACACGGATGAAATATATCTGTATCAATCTATAGTATAAGTCATTTGTGAACATCATTTAGCCCTAGAACATTTAACTTTCCAACCAAATCCAGATGTGGTTTAGACGTAGGAAAAGACGTCTTTTCAACAAATCTTTGCGGGGTGGGTCGTCGGTTGGCCGCACAACTATTTTGAACATTGTTTTTACTGCTACTTGTGTTTCAAGTTAAAACATTATTTCTCCTTAAAGCCCCTATGTGCAGGATGTGAAAAGAAAAAATTGTCACATAAAAGATCCTACACGATTCATTTTTACAGACAGACAAGGGCCAGTGGCCGTGAGCTCTCGTCTTGATGTCCAGCGTGAAGAACAGCTGAGAAAACACACCAAGGAACCAGAGCACTGGGGGGAAAGGCCAACGTTGGGTCCTGTCAAACTTCAGCAGGCTGAAATCCTTTTCAAGGCATCACAGATGCAACAATTCACTGAAGACCGGAACAAACACACAAACAAACAAACAAACAAACAACCCAAATTATGAACACATCTTCCCCAAAGAGGGAAAAACGCCCAACCACTGAATGTTCCGAACGCTGCGTGACAAACACGACTCGTAGGCACAGTGATAAGTCGCCCGTTTGTCTGACACGACCTGCAGGGACATGAGGTGAACTTAAAATTCTTATATTCAAGATATAAGATATGATCCCTTTTTTCTTTTATAATTATTACAGGACAAAGAGAAAAACAATCTTTGGGGTGTGGGCGTGTCTACTGTCCATCCTCGTTGTCACCCAGACTGTCCGATTTGTCCCGATTGGTGGAGATGCGAGCGCAGGCGCTCCCTCGCCCGCTCCTTCTCTACTGTCGGCTGTTGAAGCCGGGGTTGGCACTGCTGCAGCTCTCCTCGTAAGAGGGCGGGGGCTCTGCAACACAAAGGCAAACACTGGTCAGTTCACACTGTAGTACAGCGTCTGCACCCCCAAGCTTCTGTGAGTCAGTGAATGTTTGTGATAAGAGTTTGACAATTCTTATCATTTTTGAAAACTTTCTGCCATTTAAGCAAACTACCGACCGTGAGGGTAGTCCCAGCTGCTGTACTCCGGAGGGAGAATGAGCGAACAGGAAGTGGGCACAGGCGTCACGTCCCCCTCGGTGAAGAACGGTATGGTGGCCCCGGTGGACACGCAGAACAGCGGCGAGGACGTGTCGGGCCGCCGGTGGCCGGGGGGCAGCGCCGCTCCCGGCGCGTGGCTGAAGGCGCTCGGCGACATGTTGACCTGCTGAACCGAGGGGTCCTGCTGGGAGTGACTCTTGGTCGGGATCGCCTCGCTGGCCACGCCCCCCGCACACAATCCCTCCTCTGGCTGCTCCTCCTCCGCCGGTGGGGCGCTGGGCATCACGCCCGCGGCGCCGGGCGCGGGCGCGACCGCGGCACCGCAGTGGACCGGAGTGGAGGGAACGGTCCTCGATGGCGACAGGTTCACAGCGATGTTGCCGATGTAGATGGGCAGAGTGACGACGGCTTCCGGAGATTTGAGTGACACCTGTGACACAAACGTGACTCATGAAGGAGGCACAGGCCTGACGGAGATTTTTAATCCTGTTGCATTTATAATTATAGTTATTTATTCATTAGTGGCACCAAGGAAAGAGTTTGCTGATTGCAGAGGATAATAAACCTATAGTATAATAACGGACAACCTCACACACACACTCTCTCTCTCTCTCTCTCTGACCTGTATGAAGTAGTCGATGTCTATGAGGCTGCAGCCGGCGAGCGCCGACTGAGGGAGGGGCGGGACGATGATCTGCTCCCGCCACTCGGCGTGTTTTCCCGCCTTCACCCCGGCTCCCTCCACCTCCGCGATGGTCCGCAGGTCAAACAAAGGCCGCTTGGTCCTGTAGGTCACTTTCTGGTGTGAAGGAGGCGACATGCAAACAAATATGGATGTGACTTCAAACCACCTGAAATTGATCGAGATGACACCTCTATGTATCTCCCATATGGTCTAGCGGTTAGGATTCCTAGTTTTCACCCAGGTGGCCCGGGTTCGACTCCCGGTATGGGAATTTTCCATCTTCACTTGTACAAAACAGAATCTGTAAATATGTCGTCTAGGATATGTATGTGGCTCTGGAGGAACTCTGATGTTTCCAGAGGGCAGTGCTCCAAACAATGGTGTTTGGGCTAAAGCAAAGGGGTTGAAAGTCTTTATAGATGTTGTGTTTCTCAATTTCTACCATATATTCAACAATCCTACAGGTGTCTACCTGTATGAGACTGGCCAGCACGTATCCCGTGTCCTTCCCGGACTTGTTGTGGATCTCGGTGGCCAACTGGATGACCTGACCGGGGACGTAGCCCCTCAGGTCGCTGCGAGCCTTCAGCATCAGGGTCCCCGTCTTCACCAGGAGGTAGCTGAACTTCTTGGTGGTCACGGCGTGACTGGAATGCTGCAGAGACAGAGGAGTCGCAGCAGGATGCAGACAAAAGGTTTGTTGCTTTGTGCGTTGTTGGCAGTTAAAGAAGATCCAGAGTATCAGGAAACCGACAGCCGTGACGGGAAGAGAGAACGAGAGCGGTGAATATGAAGTGATGCAGCGCAGTGAGGGAGAAAAATGAATCCGGATCCTGCTCTGCCACGAAATCAAATAAGATTAAGGCTGATGATCAAATAAAGAGATACATCTTCTCCCTCTGCCTCTCAATTATATTTAAAAAAAAACTTCCATCCAGTAACAGCTACATTCGAGTCAGTGAAGGGGGAAAAAAGTAAAGAGTATCGAGGGAATGAAAGTTTGTCAAACACTTACTTCAATGTCAGGAACCTCATTGAGGTTCAGCAGGTTGAGCAGGTAGAAGGGCCTCTGGGCTTTGTAGTCCTTAGAGAAGCGCGGCGTGTCGATGGCGGCCCGCACGCGGTACCAGACCTTCCCGAACGGCCCCTCGAAGGAAGTCGGGGCGGCGACTGAAGAGAGGGTTGGACATTATGAGATCTCTGATGGAGATGGCAATAACACAAGCGTGAATCAATCGACGAGACATTTAACAGTGAAATTCGGTGTCGTCCATGAGCGGCCTCTGTATATCCGTGAAGGTGTAGGAATCATTTCAGACTGCGCAGAGGAAAAGGGAACACTGGACACGGAAGAGGAGGAAACAGGGAGGGAGAAGGCCGGAGGGCAGGAAACTCAAGAGGAGTGAGATAAAAATGACTATTTGGAGGAGAAAGCAAGAAGGAGGGAGGTGTTCAGAGGCAGAGGAGAGAAAAAAGAACTCAGACGCCGGTCTGATATTGTGATTCATAGCATGTAAATAACCAAAAAGCGCGAACAAAAAGGTCAAAGGGTAGTTGTCAAAATGAAAGGCAGAGCAACTCCGTGGCACTGTTCCTCTCGATCCTCACTCAGATGTTAATGTCAGCGGGTGCGTCCAGGGACGCGTCCGCTGCTGCTGCTGCTTGTCAATGACAATTAAGCAGGAGAGGCGGGAGGATGTCGTCGTGGTTGTTGTTGTTGTCTTGCTGCAGACAGTTTGGCCGCAGGAGCGGAGCGGTGGACGGACTGACAGACAAGGGGGGCGCACTGAAGTCTGAAGTATTTCCTCTTTTGTGCATGTAAGAAGAACTAGCGAGCACTTGTTGATTTGCAGATCAAAATATTGTCTTGACACGTACGATGAACTGGGCAGAAACCGCTTTCAAATTGAACGTCGCCGTTCCAAGACGATGTAGCCTATTGACCTTTGTGACCCCTGGACCTTACTCCTGTTGCCACCGTAAGGTTCATATTTTACCTGTAGAAAGTTTCTGAAGCCCTGATATTTGCTAAAAACATTCATGGATGAGCAGCAAACACTTTGCCGATCCCTGGGTCCGATTCCCCTACAACGGTTTAAAACTTAACACCTGTAAGAACTCATTAGAAAATGTTAGCATGCCAATACCCAAAACTAAGACGATGAAATTTGACTTGGGGGCTGGCAGGACGAGTTCCGTAAACATGTCCAGAGCATCGTTGGCGGACATTTGCGCTTCTCACCTGCAGCCCCCGTCTCGGGAGAAGTTCAGGAAATTGTCAGTGCCCGTCAGAGAGCGTTCTTCAGAGATACGAGAGAGCACGTTGAGTGCGCGTGCTCGGCCAGCAGGGGTCAGTAGGAGACACTATCGCCAGCGAGCCAATTATCACCACATGATAGTTAACGTGGCCCTGTGCTGCTGACGCTCCTGAGAGTCTGAGGGGAGGGAGGGAGGGAGGGGAGGGGGGAGGCATGGGTGCATGAAGACCAATTAAACAGCGACTGCACAACAGGAGAAGGAACTATAAATAACCCCAAACCCTCCCTGTGCTCCTCCTGCCCACGCCCGAGAGAGCGCCAGATAACAGACGCTGCACTGTGTGTGTGTGTGTGTGTGTGTGTGTGTGTGTGTGTGTGTGTGTGTGTGCACGCCCTCGGATGTGGTGGCAAGTATGTTGAGCTGATCTGGTGGTTTTTGCAGTGCGCCGTCAGGAAATCGTCACTCGGGCACATTAGGAATGTGTCTGTGAACAGGTGGGCGTTACTCCACTGATGCGTCAAATATCAAATATTCTTCCTCCTATAAACCTCCTGTTATAAAACTGAATTGTAATGACTCCAGCGACTGTCACGCGTCTTCGCGAGACACACCAGGAAAAGTCCCGCGCTATCAGAGGTCATCGCACCATTCACGCTCCTTCTGCTGACGTCATGTGGACTTTTGATGAAAGTAGGTCCACGAGGAACAGACAGTTACTGGGCTCGAGGGCGACACGGGGGGGGGGGGGGGGGATGAGCGCTCACACTCACCTGGAATGACAAACTGGAACGGGAAGCTGTGCTCGCCTGCCGCCAGCGTCCCTGCGAAAGAGTGAAGGGGGTTAATCAGTGACGCAGTGGAAAGACGCATATTGTGAAAATTCACGAGGGGGGTTTGTGAGACACCTTCGGTAAACATCCGACGTCCCCGCGAGGCTCCGCGCCTGCGGGGACGTCGGATGTTCACCGAGTACACGTCGCCTGCTTTCCCACTGGGATGGAGTTTCTGAGGCAAAACAAAAACAGCCCGAGCTGAGATTTCTCTTACTGCGAACGAAACTTGCAACTGAAACCGGTCGGCCAGCGTCAGAGGAAGCGATAAGGTGTGTGTGTGTGTGTGTGTGTGTGTGTGTGTGTGTGTGTGTGTGTGATGGCCAACACATGTCGCTGGAAAGTTAATCAGTGATTTAAGAGCACAGGGAGGCCGACAGCGACCGAGTCCAGGCCGTTACCCGGTTACAACGCTTTTTAGATTAAAGGGCAAGTCTGTTTTTTATTCTACCTTTTTCATATTGTCAGTAAATGTCACAAAAAAGCCTCGCTGTAGCTTTCAGGCCTGAGCCCATTGGTTCCTACCACAGACAACAGGTGACAACTAGAAAATGTTCCTCCTCCTTTAAAAGAAAAAAAAAAAATTCATTTCTCAAGGTCAATTAAACCGCTAACAAGAGCACAAGGCACCAATCGGCGTCTTTGCGTCCCCGTCACACCGAGAGCACCTTGTTGAAGGAACCGGGTTATTAATCCTCCAGATGAGCGCAAATCTCCCAGAAGGCAACAGCACCTCATTGGGGACGACGGGCACGGCGTTTTTTTTCCGTCGGTCTCCGTTTCCTGAGGGGAAGTGCTCCGTCTGTCTGTGTGTGTGTGTGTGTGTGTGTGTGTGTGTGTGTGTGCGCTCATTTGCATTTGTTGACTGGTAGAGGAAGCAGTCGTGCTCTGAAACCGCTGCTGTGCAGGTGCAGACAGCCACTGTGGGTTATACTGAAGTCAACCGAGCGGAGCAGAGAGGAAAAAAACCCACACGACCAAGGAAAACAATTAAAGGAGAGTCAGGTTACAGTATACATCTTGTACGGCGAGCTGTCTTATCACCGTGGTGCAGCGGTGCGGTGGTTAGCGCCGTCACCTCACAGCAGGAGGTCGCGGCCGTCGGCTTTGTTTGTTCAGAGGCGTGTCGATTTTATCAGTGAATTAAAATGTGCCAAATGCGACCAAACGGGAAAACGCTTCAGTGGGCGTCCAGATGTAAAGTGGTCAGTCGGTAAAAAGGAAGAACCACAGCAACAATAGTGCGGCAGAGACGGAGGGAGCGCCTCAGTTCGCTGACGGTCGTTAACCGGCGACAGGATGAAGAGTGGACTCGGACATCACTGCTCGTCACTCCTCCAACCGTCAGGCGTCTGTGGCATACCACATTATCAGTCAGCCTCACCGTCTGTGTGTGTGTGTGTGTGTGTGTGTGAATGTGAATGTGCTGAACCAGTTTTGCTTTAGCGTCAAAGACTTATGACCTATTCGTGGCATTTTGAAGAGAATATTTTTTCTCCCCCTTCCTCGTATTTATTACCACAAGGTTTTTTTGCACACCTGAAACTCTTGGTACAGGTGAGCAGGAAGATAACAGCTGCCTGTGGGTTTTTCCCCACACTTTGATTCACTTGACAATTTTTGAAGAGAAGATAGTTACTATGAAAAACAAAAACCCACACTTTATTTCGAGAAATAAAAATAAAAACTTATATCAAATATTAAATATTGACTATGAGAATAATCAGAATACAATAAGAAAATTCGCCACATTTCGTTGCTGGGCAGTTTTCTGTGGATACATTATGGTCTGTACCAAGTGGCAACCCACGGTGACGTCCATTTTTACAGACCATGGTCTGACTCCGCACCCCAAAAAATGGTCATGTTTGCCATTAATGTAGCAGAGTGAACAAAAAGTACAATATTTACATCTAGCACACAAGTATGAATATGAAGTAGCATAGAATTAAGAACAAAGTACAAGCATCTCAACCTTCTACTGAAGTGCAGCGCTCGAGTGAATGTACTTTCCGGCAGTGCGGTATAGACTGGTGATGCGTATACCACACAGTTAAACATTGACCTGAGGATTTCATGCTCCAGAGACTCTCCCATCCAGTTTCCACAGGAACAGATTTGCATTTACAACAGATTTCCGTGCTCGCGCAGCACATTTCTAACTGTATGGCCGTGGGCGGGCGGGCGGGCGGCCGGCGTCGGCGACGCACACAAAAGATGGAAGATCGCGCTCAACAACAAAAGGCCCCCGTAAGCTCTCGCTTCCGCACGGCGAGCAGGGGGAGAGAGCACGAGGCCGCCTCTCAGGCAACGTCCTCATCCCCCGACACCGCTGGACGCCGACGGCCACGTCTCGCCCCAGAGAGGCGGCGAGCAGCAGACAGGGACGGGGGGGACGGGGGACGGGGACGGGGGGGGACATCCCGACAGACAGGCGGACCGTTCCTCTGACTGATTGAGGCTTTCAACTCTTCTGCCACTGTGAGATTAAACGCGCCGCAGCAGATTTAACCATGAACCAAATGAGGTGAAAGACCGGAGCCGTCACTCAGCCGCGTTTTGACAGGGACGCCGGAGCCTCTGACATTTCATTTCAATCCTCTCAGAGGCAAATTGTTTTTTTTTAATTTGGGCTCTTATGCGCATGTGCTGGATGTCGGCAGAGAATCTGCGCCGTCACGTGCACACGGCAAGAGTTGTGTTGGGGCCACTGACGGGCCGTGCTTGTGTGTACCTGCACGTTTTAAGATGACCCGGTGAGCAGGAAGACTCCGATTCATCGGGGGATGAAATCTGATGAAATTATACTCGGCTTTAGTGAGAAGCAGATACTCGTGATTTTAGCCCATATGATCATGATCATTTTTCTCGCTAATTCCTACTTTATAATCTCAGAGACTATGCGATTTTCTTTCTCGGAAATGTGCAACTTTAATCTCCGATTTTTGTCTCTAAATATTAACCCCTCCCCTAATACGCCATCGTGGGAAAGTGCTCAAATGCGATTGAAAAATTGTGCGTGTGCTGTCATTCACCTTTGTCGGCGACGGACAACGTGCTGTTGAAGTACTGCTCCTCCAGGCTCCACGAGGCCTCGCTCATCTTGTTGGAGATCCCACACGAGCCCTGACAGTTCACCTTGATGGCTGCCGAGCGGAAGAAGAGGAGAGAGAAGAGGGAAAGAGTCAATCCACAGTCGCGTTTTTAAAAGTACACGGCACTGCACATGCAGATTCATCTGCAGATGAATTTTGTCTCGTTGCTATTTTCTGCGCACGCTTGCACAAATGAATCAAATGCACTCGTGTCTCGCCCCTCTCTTTTTCGTAAGTGCAGCAGCATTCGTCCACTTTAGGACAAAGGGCAGCAACTCCAAACATGTCATTGATTCTAATTATGAACACAGAGTTTTGGGGGGGGGGGTCGCGCCCACACCCAGATCAGCGTCACGAGTCTCTCTGCCGCTGACGGGTGCGTTCTGCTGCAGAGGTCACTGATCTGTGAGAAGAGCCAGTTAACGGTTCCTGTCAACAGAACAGAGGAGGAGGAAGTTCAACAATGAGCTGCTGTGAAACGGAAGAAGTTGAACCGCGGAACAAAAAAAAAGAAAAAAAAAAAAAGGACGTGGATACTGCAGGTTGGACCGGTTTGGATTCGCGCCGCTGATGGTGCTTCACCGACAGTTTTGTACAAGGATGATGATGATGATGATGATGATGATGATGATGATGGCGGCGATGATGGAACGGGTTGGATAAAGCAGAGGTCAAGTCAAGGTGACTGATGTTACAGCAGGCGATGCTGAGACGCTTTCTTCTTCTTCTTCTTCTTCTTCTTCTTCTTCTTCTCTCAGTGGAACACAAGGACAAAGAGCTGTTACACAACAAGAGCGGCAGCGAATCAAACCAAGGCAGATGTTTATTTTTTTTATTTTTACCGATCATTGTTGCTTTTCACAATAAAAGCCTTGTTGCCAAGAGGACGGACGGAAATCAACCGTCAGTTCTCGCAGCATGTGTCTCTCTCTCTCTCTACCCCTGTGGTCTTTCTGTTGATCTGTCTGCAAGGAAATGAAAACCCTCTGATAACACACACACACACACACACACACTGTCATAACTGTGACAGAGAGCAGAAGATTAAATAGAAAAATGAGCCAGCCTCAGTCTTATCTCAGCGTTTTGATAAGCAGAAGGACAAACAGGACCGTGTGTTTTTCCAAGTGTTTTCTTATCTTTCCCAACACGCTACCTGAATCTCTTTTCCTTTTCTTTGTTTCCTCTGAGCATTAACACTTTTCAAACCTCTTTTTGTTTTCACCATCTATATGAAAGAAACTTAAAGCATTAAACTTTTTGGGCCTTTTGACTTTATTTGATAGTGATATTGGCGAGAGACAGGGAACGTGGGAAGAGTCATGTTGCCAAGTGGAACGGACATCTCACTGCTCAAAGAAAAGAAAACATCATCATAGAAAATATTTTGCCACAATCACAGCTCACATGCTCACGCAAGGGACTCTGTCGCACTGTGCACACACACACACACACACACACACACACACACACACACACACACACACACACACACACACACACACAGCGGCAGATGGCTGCTCTCTCCACACCGGCAGGACTGTTGGCACAGTTTTTGGGGGGAAGAGGGCGGATCCTCAACTGTCGGCTAAAAAACAAAAAACCTAAAATCTGCAGCGGCTCAGTGTCCATTTATTCGGTCATTAATTAAACCCTGCAATCTGCGGCTCCGACCATCTGCCTCAGTCATGGGGGGGGGGGGGTAATACCTTCATCCTCCGCCACATCGAGTCCTCACAGAGCCGAACCTCTACACAAACAATGACAGACAGAAGAGAGACGCTACTTCTGTTTACTGTTGTGGTAAAGTCAGGAGCTCGGTCCGTGAAAGGTCAGTGCAGAGGGGATCTGTTAGTGTCCCCGGCAGCAGCAGCAGCAACAGCATCAGAGCTGAATATAGATTAGTAATATGTGACTGTCCGTCTGTCTGTGGCCCAATAATTCTCCTCACCACAGACACACCAGGGCCAAAACCTCTGAGACCTCATGATTTTTAATATTTGCAGAGGTTGTCCACATTCCTAATCCTGTGTGAATCTATCATCTGAGTAATTTTCAACTAGAGCCTGACCGAATTTTGGATTTTTTGGGGGGCCAATGCCGATATAAGGGGGTACAAGATTTCGTATATATATATATTATTTTTTATTATTATTTTTATTTTATTTTTTTTATTCGGCAATGATTCCTAAAATTTTGTTTTCGAACCATTATGACCAAGAAATGTAACCATACACTTATATCATAAATAAATATGAATTGAAAAAGAAAACACAAATACGACCAAATATATTGAACTTGAATTTAGAAAATAAAAAAAGTATTTCACATAAAATGTGTATTCTTTTTCTCCATTGTTTATTCTGTACAATAAAAGATTTCTTATCGGTAAACATGAGCGCCGATACCCATATGTCTCTATTTTCAACATTAGGTCAGAGGTCATCTCATTCGTATAAATTGGAGTATTGTAATTTATGATGATATGACACAAAATCTCATATCCCGATATAAGTGATTTCATATAGAGCTAATTTCCTGCACCAACTTGCACTCATTCTCACGCTTAGCAAAGCATTGGTTGTTAACAAAGCAGACTTGCTCCCACCAGTGAATTGATGTGCTAAATTACCAAGTGTTTATGGGGGGGAGGGTCTAGTTTCAGTTCAAAAAGGGGTGGGATAGGGAAAATTATGTCTGCAGATTGTTATGACTTCATGTATCTATCTGTATTGTATGCTGTAAATACTTTGTCTGTATTTTATTGCGCCATCTACCTGCCCAGGGACTACGGGCGGAAACTGGCAGTTTGCTAAAACCTGGCACAAGACATCTATTAATGTTTTTATTTGGGCACTGTCCCTGTTCAAATAAATAAATTACAATTACAATTACAATTGCAACAATACATGTAAAGTTTTAATGATTAACTGTACTTGTGTAGAATGTCATTAAATCCTGCAACGCAAACTCAGCTCACACAAGTTTTGGTTGATTTACGGAAGCTTGACAACTTCCAACTTGCCCTCGCACCAGCAGCGGTGGATTTACACCTGGGAGCCGCCATCACAGGAATCTGCAGCGGAGGAGGCGCAGCCTTCCACAGGACACACACCGCAGCCCGAGGGGGGCGGCTGACGCTCAGTCAGGACTCGCGCGGAGAGAAGAAGCCAGCAGCGGAGCGTGCCCTGACTCAGCAGCTGACTGGATTTGTTACCAACACACTGGAGTCGGTCCAGGTTCTGCGTTGGTCATAGGCGCAGATGATCCTGGTGCTACTACTCATTAGACTGTGTGGGCGGACAGATCCAGCAGAGGCGAGATGCCTGCTGCCTGATTGCTTTGTTTGACTGTATCACGAGGTTTCTCTGATGTGGGTTACATCAGTGTGTTGATGGGTCACGGAGGATGTAACCAGGGCTCGAAGGTGCGGTAATGCGAGTAAGTGAATCACTCTTAAAGGGGCAGTAAGCGATTTTAATCCAATACACCTTTTGTATATTATTCTTCACTGCTCCCCAACACCTTAAAGGGGCAGTAAGCGATTCTGGAGAAGGCTTGTTTCTCTCTGTGTTGTTGTTGTTGTTGTTGTTGTTGTGGTGATTTCACTGCTCTGGCCGGGCCGCGAAATCCGCGACCTCAGGTACGGCCGTCCGACACGCTGACCACTAGGCCAGGAAATAGTCGCCGATATTTACGAAACATGTTGTGCTTTAGAATCGCTCACTGCCCCTTTCTTTCCAAGAGACGTGCCAGCGACAGACGCTGCGACTGAGGGGTTTTGGCCTGGTGGTTATTGCGTCGGCCTCCCAGGCCCGAGGCTGCGGGTTCGCGACACCCGGTCGGTGCAGTAAAATTATCAACGACAACGACAACAACAACAACGAGAGGGACAAACTCTTTCCAAAGTTCACTAACTGCCCCTTTAAGCAATAAAAATGTTGAACTTCTCCAGGACAAAAGGCCGAACTGTTTGTCTGCGGGATGAAACCGTGAAGTCAGCGGTTGCTGCCAATTGCATCAGCAGATGGGGGGGGGGGGGGGGGGGGCTCGGGTATTAGGGAAGTTTGACTGAAATCAGAAGAGACTGTTTGAATTACTCGAATCGATCAACATTCCTCACATGGACAGACGTCACTTACACATTCCTGCATAATGAGGCACGAGAACTCCCGAAGCAGCGTCTGTGTGACAAGACTCAAGTTCTGTAGGAAAAGGCCTCGGAAGAGCCCATCATCCATTATTCACGGCGAGACCTCGTGATTATTTCTGAGAGGATAAAAAGATGAAGGTCTGAGCGGAGACAGAAAGTTTGAGTATAATGATTCTTTCTGGTGGCACGAATGACATGAGAACGAAAAAGCCCAAAACATTTCCACTTTCTTCCTCCACAAACCTCAGAGGTCAGAGCCCTTTCGCCCCGACGGCCCAGTGATCCGACGCTACACTTTCTACCTTCATTAAATCTTCACGTGCTTGCGAAAAACAATTAGTCCCTCTCACTTTTCCGACGTCTCGCCTTATCTCCTTTCTAATGTCCGCTCAGTGAGACATGTCAAACACGGCCACCTGCTCTTCTGATCCACTACGCCCGACTGTACCGACTGTAAGGGAATCCCCTCCCCAGCAGAGAACGGAGCCCGGGCTGTTCGCTCAGACGTGTCCTGTGCAGTGCAGTCAGCTCCCCTGTGAGGTCAGTGAGATGAAAATGCAATGAATGTTCTTCAACTTTAGCTCAGTTTCAGTTTAAGGAACCAGAAAGCCACAGGGGCCAGAGACGGAAACGCTGCGCTGAGACAACTGCTTCGGCGAGAGAAAGAGTGATGAAGTCAATGTTCTTCAACTTTAACAGTTTAAGGAACCAAAAAGCCACAGGAGCTGGAGATGCAACAGTGTTATTGAGTCTGTCAACGATTCAAACAAACATTAATCTGCTCGTCAAGTTCTAGTCTTATTAATAATCCATGTATCCGACAGAAGTCAAGTTCTAGTCTTATTAATAATCGATGTATCTATGAAGGGAGCCTTATCCCTTTAACTCTATATGCCACAAGCACTTTGGTATAACTGCTGGAATCTTGGAATGAACTACATTCATCTGCTCGTCGACTGCAGCCCGTCCAACACTTCAGATTTAAAGTTGAGACAAGACGCGAAGAGACAAGAGGTGGAAATTAGAGTTGACACTTTATCTAAAGTCAATGATTCAGATCCAAATGCAACGCTGCATCTTTCAAATTTCCCCCCCAAAAATTGTCTGTTGTGATCTGTTCTCAGACACATGTTGACTCCTCTCGTACAATGTGGGTTTATGTTCGCATGCTTCCCGGTGCGTCATTGTCTGTTTTTGCCGCCTACTGTACGTCACATTACATCCTTTGCTTGGAAACTAATGTGTGAGCGTTTGTGCTCAAGCACTAATAGCTTTGCACACTTGAATACATTTAACCCCCCTAAACCCGTTTACAATGTTTGCATGTGTATTATTTCAAGGGCACACACACACACACACACACACACACACACACACACACACACACACACGTCTGCATGTATACAGTACACAGAAACCCTCTCGCTGACGGCATGTTTGCATGCATGTGTAAGAGGCTTATCTCTGCAGAAGTTACATCATGAAACAATCAGCAGATGTAATCTCTCCTCTGCACTCACTCCCCTGGATTCGGTCTGTATATGTTCAGCGGCCAAATTACACACTGGGCTCGTCACATGACGGGAAGCAAAAAAGGTTAAAAGAATCATTTGATACTCCAGATATTAGTTCTTGTATTTCACTGTCTTCGCTCGGGGATTAAAATGAATAATCACCGGCTCTTCACTCGGCCGGATCACTCTCGTCGGTATCTATGTCAGCAGCGACCTACATTAAAAGCATTGGCCTCTCCCTCCTCGTCATCAGCTGCGACCTGATCTCATTTTGCTGGCTTCAGATACAAAAAAGCGGCTTGTTTTCAGAACTTGTCTTGAATCAGTTTTCCGTCAAAAACCAAATTTGGGGACGAAGAAAGACGAAAAACAGGCAGAAAGTGTTAACACGGCATTACAGTTACAGTTTGACCTACACCTGACTCTTATGAATCAGAAACCACCCCAGAAAATGTTTCCTGCTGTTGTGAATTGATTAGAAATCCACAACTCAATTAATCGCCAAATATCTTGATAATCAATTTATCGTTTCAAGTAGGTTTTATGGGAAAAAGAATCAAAATTCTCTGATTTCAGCTCCTTAAACGTGAATAGTTTCTGGTTTCTTTGCTCCTCTGTGACAGTAAACTGAATATCTTTGGTGTGAGGACAAAACAAAACATCATCTCAGGGTCTTGGGGTTTAGCTTCACTAGTCTCATCTTTAACAATAGACTTTTTGTTATATCATACGTTGCATTCACTTTGAATCACTTGAGGTCTGATGTGTAAGAATCTGCCCCCGAAAAAAAGTGTGGCCGCCGTGGTTCTTTCTGGTTTCAGAGCAGCTCCTCTGTTTTTTCCAGACAGATCTCTTCTCAGTAACCCTCCAGGCGGTGACGTCAAGATTTTACTCGTTGCGCCTCAAGTCTAGACGGCCGAAGTGTCTCAGCCTGCGTGAATAGTGAAGAGACGCTCGTACACTGGACTCATTGATCCATTCTGTATCAATTTCGCCCCCAGTTTTATATGAAACTGTTTGGAGGAACCGACACACGAGAGCGGCCGAATTCAAAACAGGTCCGTGAGCATCGTCGTCTCTCTGCCTCTGTTTTCCTACAGTCTCCGTCAGGCTCCTGTACCCGGACGCCGTCAGAGGACATTAACCCAAGGTCAAACCGGCTGAGAACACGGAATACGTCTCTCTTGCGCGACGACCCCGAGGCCTTCAACCGCTGCTATCTTTTCAAATTCCACACACCTAATTTAAAACAGCGGCTGCCTCTTAGAAAACTCCGAGAGAGCGTGGAGCTCAGTCAGACTTCAGAGATGCTCCCTCCAGAGCCAGACAGCACTTCTCATGATAAGTAAACTGTGAGTGAAGTGTGATAAATACGCTGATATACAAAATTGAACCAAATCGGTTTTTAAGTCTATTAGAAAACATTAAATAGAGGTTTGGGGCTGTCGGCAACTAACGCAGACTACCATGGCAACCCCAGTGTCCCTTTAATTGATACAGTATATTATAGGATGGATATTGTAGACTGTACAAAGTCAAGATTCATAACTTTATAACTAACATAACCAGTCACATTGCTTCCATTTTCTGGCCTAATGAAGTGACCCCCACTTTCTTTATCATAAAGAAAAGAAAATGGCTTTTTACTTGTTATATAAAGCTTCCACAGCACCTACTGTAAATCCCAAACGATTACCCATTACACACACTTCCCCTGTCTTATCTTGAGTTACACTTGATAAATTCTTTGTTGAGCTGAAAGCTGTCAAGACTTGTCCAGCAGGGACTGAACAAAGATGGCCGTAAAACACCACGACCACGGAAGAGAACACAGATAGATGTACTTCACTGATCCCAAAGTGTAATTCACTAACCTCAGATCTTAGTAAAAGATTTTTTAAAAACCATAACAGCAGAATTCAAAGGCCTATGGCCAGCTTCGTGTGGACCCAAGGGACTTGGCCAGTCGTGTTTACACAAAGCTGGTGGTTTGTGTTACCACAGATTATGATTGGGTTACAGTGAACGTTTGTGCGTCCGCCTTTCTGTGAGATAAGACAAAGTCCGCCGCTGTAATCTAAGATACAAAAGGAAGTACAGGCCGAAACGTCTTCACTTACACGGTAGACGACATAGAACGTAAAGAGTCCTGAAAGGATGAATGAGACTGTGAACAGTCAGGTCGAATGGACTTTCACCTGACGTGGCTAAGGGCGTTTTCACAGTCGAAAGGTCCGGACCGACGCTCCAGTTTTTGTTACATTGTGTACATTTGTTCCGGTTAGCTTTGGTCTCACGTTGCAACTTTGCGGGCGGACTAAAGAACTTTTCATGACATATCTACGTCCTGTCGTTATCACCTGCGTGGGCTGCGTTTGCCTATACTTGACTCTGATCGGTTTGTAGACGGCCGTGAGTCTGACGTCGGTGTGTTGTCAGTTGTCAGACTTTTTATTGTTATGTCGGACCAAACTCCAATGAAATATTTCCTCTCCTCCTCTATCCAGCTGCTACCGTGGCTCATTTTAACCCTTCCTCTTCCGGTTATCTTTCTTCTGCTATGACAGCTCGCTGCCTCAACTTCATGTAATTGGTCCGAAAGTCTGAACCATCCAAGAAATTGTTTGAACAATGGTTCAGGTCGATTCAGACCGAGACCACCTCTTTTGGTCGGACCAAATTCTGGTCCATTGGTCCGAGGAAACTTTCACACCTGCAACTTTGGTTCGGACCAATCTTTAAAGTCCGAAGGTTTGGACCAAACAAGGTGGGATTCCCTGTTTTAACTACTGCTCCGAACCTTCTGACTTCTCAGGATCACACAGTCACAGAGTTGGATGTTGTGATGGAGCCTGAAGTAAACAGTCAATACAGACGTACAGAACACTGTCCCAGAGGTCTCAGACGTCTGGACCCCACTCTGTGTCCCAGGGTGAGATAAAATGTCCACACAAGCCGATATAGACGGAGTCAATGCAGCAACATCTCCCTGTATCAAGTGACCAGACATGGTGCAAAGAGCCAGGAGGCCAATGTGGACACAAGGGGAGGCTAAACACAACAGACAGGTTGGCTACGCCCTTCACCTCCGATCTATAGCTCATCACTCATCATAACACAGAGGGATGTACTTCTTATCAGTGACAGAGGGTTTTTTTTTATACCAGCGGCCACAGCCGGAGGGAAGTTCTTCCGATTTGGGACAACGGGTCACTTGGACTCAAGGATGAACTGATGTCAAAGGATACAAAACACGGTTTTTGGCCCTCAACTTAAGAATTCATACATATTTTATGAGACAGAGCGGTGGTAAAGTCACCTGTCCGTGTTGTGAGCCTTCATGCTCAAGTTACGAGCCGTCGCTACGTTATCCTAACAACGTAGCCTTTCTGGACATTGTTTGTGTAGCAATTTTCTGCAACAGATGCGAACTCGTGAGCTGCACAATCATCGAATATGACCATAATATCAAGGGAAGTGGCTCAAAAGAGTTGTAGGCCATGGTCAACATTACGTGTAAGTAATGTGTATAAGATCCGTGTCCTTTCCTATCCGTGTGCTCGGCTCTGTCAGGAAGCGAATCAATAGAGATGCCGTCTAATGGTCTCCACCATCAATAATACAGAGAGGCTGAGAGTTTCTGAGCATCTCAGAAAGCCCTGTGTCTGCTTATTAATATCCCTCCTGTGTTTATTTCACAGAACAACCCGGTAACTGTGCAACTCACACTGGATTCAAAAGATCATATGGTGCCCACAAACACAAACACACACACACACACACACACACTCCCTTCAAACCCTTTATAAACTGAACCGTCCACTTTGATATAATGCAGACAGTCAGTCATGCCCTGAATATCAACTCCAGCGCCGCTCGAAATATCTGAGGATGGATTATTCGTTCTTATCACGGCCACTGCAGTTTCCTGGAAGCTGCCATGGGCCCTGAGTGGAAGAGAAGTGGTAACGGCGACTGGACCGGCAGGAACATTTTTGGTGATTAAACTTTCTGCTGATCATCTAATTTAATCAATCATCCAATCGGATGGAAAAAACACTATTCAGTCCAGAAAAAGGATTGTAAAACAAACCATACAATGTATGTGACTCATGTACTGACGTAATGAGGCGTCCTTAATCAAATAAAGGCAGAAAATTGATTACGCGAGGAGCCGTTCAGGCTAATGAGTGTCAGGCCGACGGTGATAAACCAACAGCTCCTCTTGTCATCTCCGCTCAAGACACACAAAAACAACTCAGGAACCCAGCAGAGGCTGTAGTGTGATTCACGCCGTCTGATCGATGAAGTCATCGGCAGCCCCGGATGAGAGGGAAGTGTCGCGGGACCCGTAAATGCAGCCTCAGCGTTTTACAGTACATTAACAGATGAGTCGAAAGCCCCGAGCTGGAGCCCCGAGCTGGAGCCCCGGGGCTCTTCGACGGAAGTAGAGGAGTCAGTGGAGGACGCCGACTGAAAAGGGGATGAAAACAAACCACCCTATGTAAAACTTCTCAGAGTGTTTTAAAGCTTCGGGCTTATCTAATATTCTCTAGGGGAGGGGGAGGCACTCGTGAGTATATTCTGTGATAGAGATATTAGCAAATACAGATGATGAATAAGAGGAGGACCCTGCTACATGGGAGAAGGCAAAGGCAGCGTCCTTCTCCAGGATATGAGAACTGAAAACACAGCAGTTTTTCGACGCCGTCTTGCAGGTGTGATATCTTCTCACATATTACCGTGTAATGAAAGTTAACACGCAGCTACTGTTCACTTCCTTGCAGCGGATCCAAACTCTCAGTCATTCAACTTCTTCTCATCATCAGAGCTTTCATTGAGCTGTTCACCACTCGCCGTGGCAGCCGTCAGTCACCACAGGCTTTCCGTTAGTGCATGACGCCCAGTATCAGGTACGCCCTGGTTACGTGACCTTAAGGGTTGCAACAGAGCTCAGCAGCGGCTCTGACCTCTGCAAACATCGCCATCTGCTCCGGGGTCAGACGGACGGCGCGTTGTGACAACTTAATCTCAGCGTGTCACACGCGCAGGTGGAACTGCAGCAGAGTGACTTCAATTCCAAAATCTATCCTCAAACTATGGAGTTTATATCAGATGTTGCTGTTGTTTTTGCATATTTGGGGGCATTTTCTGTGACTCCAAAAGCCCTTTTTGTGTTGCACTTTGCAAGCAGCAGCCCTCTCTATTTACAGTGCTGGTCCATCAACATACCTCTGTGCCCCTTGACAGCAGACCCCCATTATATCAGAGGAGAATCCCCACAGGGATCACGAGCCCACAATGGATTCCTTGTGTAACATCCGTGGAAACTCCACGAGCGGCTCTCCTCCACCTTGCTCCTTCCCCATTGTTAACTATGTCCAGTAGCTATAACCTACCATGCCGACGAATAGACATATCAACAGTGAAATCTATATTTTATAAAGTCTCTTGACACCTGTTGTTGTGTCTTGTTTGGTGTGGATGCTTCACCGTCCAGACCACATCCCCAAACTGTTCTTCTATGGCTCGTCAAAAGCACAATACATGGAAGCAACACGTTGCCACAGGCAGGAAGTGGACCAGGATGTGGGTTTTAAAACAGGGTGAGAACCAGGCGGCACCAACAAGCCGAGCGTGGCACAACAACAGGCACAACGGGCACCAGAGTCCTGCTCGTGGTCATGTGGAGGGCGGAGACGCTCCAAACATTCCTCACCAAAAACGGCCACAGAACGAGCCAAGAACCACACGGTCCTCCGTCCCTGTATAGCCCCCCCCCCCAACCCCCCAACCCCCCCGACGTCCACCATCATCACGCAAGGAGATTTTTTAAAAAAATGAGTTGATTGTCGTTACGCGGAGCTTCTCGTGCGCGCGGCGCAGGAAACCAGGCGGACACACGCTGGCACCGAAACCCAAAAAAGAAGGACACAAGCAGTTGAAGAGTTTCCCCTCTTCTCACCTTTGTACTGCAGCGAGTTGCTGGTGCGAATCCTCACCGACCCGCCGATGGACTCGCCCGGTGCGTAAACAACCTTGTTGTTGGCGAAAGTGATGTCAAATTCCTGGATCTTGCCCATGACTGCGCTGCGCTGCGCTGCGCTCCGCTCCGGTCCGCTGCTCCGCGCCGCTGCGTCTGCGTCTGCGCGCTCACCTGCTGCTGCTGCTGCCGCGGCGCGCGCGCCCCCCCCCCCCCGCCGTCCATGGAGACCAGTGACGTCACTTTGAATATGACAGTAACAGGAGGGAGGGTTTTTTTACCAAGAAAGAGAAAATATTTTTTCTTTCAGCCTGAATTTTGTTAATCATTTGTGGCAAAACTGTATCCACATATGTTAATTATGATCACAAGAAAAAAATTATTGGAAAAAGAATGATTTCTAAATCTAATGACTAGTAAACCTATAACATATGTATTTCTCTGAATATTTTTGTGTAATGTCACAAGTCCCTGGCTCTTCCTGTTTTGGTTATTGCCTTTAGTGTGTTCTTGTTCTCTCTTTAATAAGGAATAGAAAACAAAATATGGGTACGTATAATTCAGTTGCAGGATCATTCTTGGTTAAATACTACTACTACTACTACTACTACTAATAATAATAATAATAATAATAATAATAATAATGATAATAATAATAATAATAATAATAATAATAATAATAATAATGATGATGATAAGAATAAAAATAATAAGAATAATGATAATAACACAACTGAACCAGCCAAATAACAAAAAAAAAGAAAGCAAAAAGAAACAAAGATGTCAGGGTTGTTAAATAAAAATGTGTTGGACTACATGAACTGTGGTTAGGCCGATGCTGCTGACGCTATATGTCAAGTTGTATTTCATTTTTGAAAATGTATTCGTTAGTCGTTTTAAACAATAGCAGAAACTTATGAGGAGGATCAGCATTTTTCATCCAGCTTAAAAAATTGGTAGGAAGTTTCCACCAAGTTGGTTTGACAAGTCATTCAAAATAAAAATCTTTATCCTGTGATGTGCTGAAATGTTTCACAACCACATCCTCTTGTCAAATTGTTCTGTTTAACCCACAGGTTATTTTTTTCTGTTTGGTCCTGCCTGACTGTAAAGTACTGTAGTTTCCATATACTTTCCTTGTTATTTTTTTTTTTTACATTAGTCAAATTCCTCACCAATCTTCTATTACAGATCCATTTCGGTACAATGGATTTGTCTCTACAAGGCACAGTAACAATGACAAGCACCTCGAGTTCTGCGTGCAGGCAGTGAAAGTCTATGTTCAATGAGCAGCATGGTGGAAATGTGTTGAACCAAAGTGTTCACATGCCTCGAACGCTTCCCATCTCTTCCTGTGTCTGGGGGTACTTCCTGTCAATTACTGTACTTCCCGTCTCAACGCGCATCATCAGTGGCTGGGAGCGGGTTCCTGGCTGTGTTGCACAGAAAAGAATATTCAATCAGCAGTTTCTCAACTCATAGTTTCCACTGTGGCGCTTTGACATGTTTGCATTAACCAGAAAAAAGACAGAGACGGACAGATGTCAACTATCTCTGTCTGTCCTCGTCTCACCCGCCTGCCAATATTCCTTGGTAAAGAGCTCTGAGACAGACGTTTCCATGACGACAGACAAACGCCGTGGTTGCCAAGTTACCGCCCGTATCCATGGAAATCTGGCATGCGGCGGCATCGGCTCTGGGCCTAAAGAATCATTTTCCCTCTCTCTTTTTGTGCCTCCCCTCCGACAGTTTTGGGCAATGAGTCATTCTGACACTGCGAGGCCGAAGGCGAGGGAGAATCACGTGTCAGGAAGTAACAGGATATGATGTTAACGCCATATGTCACGTGGCATCTGATTGAGCTGGAGCCTGAGAGGACACCTCATTCATCTCATGTCATTACACGTAGCTCCATGAGTTTCCTTGCTCCTTTAGTTCCTTGTTTCATTCGCTCTGCACAGACGGCTCTGATCGGTTGTGACCTTTTTTCGTGTGGTTCTGACAGGTGAAGTGCACATTTTTGGACTGTGCGGTGTCGTCATGGTGATAACTGAGGGACACCGGTGAGTGTACGAGTGGCTCCACCTGATGGACGAGCACCAGAAGCCGGTTAACAAGCGTAACAGTAGGCTCAAGTCATTTTTTGCTGGAAATGCAGCAGAGAATCGTCGAGTAGATTGAACAATAAGCAGTGACGAATTCAAACCCAGTGACATTTCAAAACTAATTTCTCAATATCAGTGCTGTAATCCTAAAATATGGGGGGGGGGGAAAACACTTTGTTACATGATTTTACTGACCAAACTACATGAATAATAATAATAATAATAATAACACACACTCTATAACCTGAATGTTCACATTGAGGACACGAATAGCTTTATAATTGAGCCTATATTGATTTATTGGTTAATTGATGCTTGTGACTTTTTGTTTACATTTAGTGTTACTTCTCTGAGTTGGCACAAGAAAGAAAGAGAGAAACAAAGAAAGGACAGAGACGAGTAAAGCACAAACTGTGTGTCTTTTGTGTCAATAAGTTCTCATATTTTAATGCAGCACCGCAAGCATGTCAGCTCAGAACGACCACAACATCAATAACTACAGTGCAGAACGCGCAGTTTCTCTTTTCTGAGGAGAGTGACAGTACCGGGGAAGTAGCTCTCTGTGCACATGGACGTCTATACATACAGTATGACAAACTAAGATATACTAAGTACAGCAACCACTGTAATAATTAAGTCTGCATGATTTAATGTCTCGCTTTTCAAGAGTCTAACTCAGGTGAAATCACAGGGGCACGTATTGAATATCTTGTACGTTGCCAGTGCGGCCGGCTCCTACTTGCCCTCCTCTACCTGCTCTGGGTCCAGCAGGCAGGTGCAGGCGATGGCCTTCGTCACCACGTAGGGGTCGCAGTTGGACGCCGGGCGGCGGTCCTCGAAGTAGCCCCTCTTCTCCTGGCCCACCTGGCGCGGGATGCGGATGCTGGCGCCGCGGTTGGCCACGCCGGCGGAGAAGTGGTCGATGCTGGAGGTCTCGTGATGACCCGTGAGGCGCCTCATGTTGTCCCGGCCTCCGTGGGGGTCGTACACGCGGATGTGCTCCTTGTGCCTTTTCTCCAGTTTGGCGATGGCCTGCTCAATGTGTCTGTCGGGAGGAGGAACAGAAATATGAAATATGAAAGTTTAGTTCTTCATAACACCGCAGGATCATTCATCACCTCGTACATGAAGTAGAAACTGTACTGTGCTTCAGTCTGTTTTGCAGTATGTCGTTTGTGGTTTACGTCCCTGTTTATTCAACTGCAGCCCATTTTGGACCAGGTCAGAAGACGTATTGTATCTCAATGGGATCTTAAATAAAGGATCAAATAAAGTGTCCTGCTTATCGCATCTGTCCTGTGAATGAAACCTGACAGTCTCACCACTTGAGGGCAGCAGAAACAGGTTGTCGACACATAACACACATCCTGCTCTGCTCGTTCACACACCCAGCAGATACCAAAACATATTGGTTCTCAATTTCACTTTCATTCATTTCTTTCTCTTAACTTTTGAATTGGAAACACACTATAGAATTTTTATTTCGAAAGATTGGGACATTTTATTGGTTTTGTGAAAAAGCGTGTGTGTGAGTGATGAAACTTGAGATAATTCCAAAGTACACGTGTCAATGTAAAATGTCCAACTGGTGAAAAATTGGGTTTAACTGCAAATATATATGTAGTCAAAATATAGGCACACGAAAAAAATGTCATCTATTAAGTAGCTGTTATATAAATATATGAAATGACGTTATTGACGTTATTTACCAGAACATTAAACTTTTGTATATTTAAATGGGAAA
Source organism: Scophthalmus maximus (assembly GCF_022379125.1). Lineage (NCBI taxonomy): Eukaryota > Metazoa > Chordata > Actinopteri > Pleuronectiformes > Scophthalmidae > Scophthalmus > Scophthalmus maximus. Next base: position 3,016,723 of record NC_061534.1, read on the forward strand.
AGAAATAATAAAAAAAACATCATGTGGAGTCAAATGTCAAGTGTTTACTCACTCCAGTCCGTCTTCCTCCCTCATCTGCTTGGTGCTGACGTTCGTGTGGCAACCGGCACCGTTCCAGTTGCCCTTCATCGGTTTGGGGTCCAGCGATGCGATGACCCCAAAGTCTTCGCACACGCGTTGCAGCAGGTAGCGCGCGACCCACAGATGGTCGCCCATGTCTACTCCCTCACAGGGACCCACCTGGAACTCCCACTAAATATCAGAAGAAGTAGGGGGGAGTGTCAATATAAAACAAACGATAGAAAAACAATATTGCACAATGTGAGTGGATGGCGATAACGCTGACACGCACGTACCTGAGATGGCATTACTTCAGCATTGGTGCCATAGATGTTGACCCCTGCGTAGAGGCAGGCCTTGTAGTGACACTCCATGATGTCCCGTCCGTAAGCATTGTTTGCCCCCACCCCGCAGTAGTAAGGGCCTTAAAGTGGGGGACAAGATGGGACGCTTGTTAAGACAAAATGAACGCGAAAACTGTGCAAAAACAAATAAATGAATACGTTGTGTTTGTGAAACGGTCTTTCCACTATTATACTGTCTGTAGTTAGAAATGTAATAACACTAGATTGTTCTGGAGGCTCCGCAGCTCTTGAGCTTGATCATGGACCAGGGATTTCTTTGTACAAGTGGCTTAATACTGCCTAAGAGGTCATCTATAAATGATGACCTCTTTATTAAGTATGCTTTTGAATCATTGTTAGAAGAGGAGGGGAGGATGACTGCTGACTCACCCTGGGGGAGTGGGTATCCTTGGGCAGGCCAACTGAAGGGATGTCCGTCTGTTCCAAACAGCGTGTACTCCTGCTCCATACCGAACCAAATGCAGTGCTCTTTAACCTCCCGCATCACTTTGCTGCAGCCGGCCCGGTGGTTAGACTCTGGAGAGCAAAAGGCAGAAAAACCGGATCAGCGTGTTTGCCCCGAGCAAACGGAACAAGAACCATTAAATCACGCTCAAACAACTCCCAAAAAATCTACCTGCGGGTATGCGGTTGTACTTCAGGACCTCGCAGAGGACCAGTTTGTTGGGGTCCAGGGTGAATGGGTCCCTGAACATGCAGACCGGGATGAGGTACATGTCACTGTTGGAGCCTTCGGACTGGAACGTGCTGGAGCCATCGAAGTTCCATTCGGGAATATCTGAAAAAGTAATTTTACCCGGATTACAATCATTTTAAAAGTATTTTCTTCTGAGGATACTTCAGAATTCCTTTTTCAATATTCCACACATAATAAGAACACAGACTATTTTTAGCCCAGAGGTTGCTGAGAGAAAGCCATTTGAGTTGTATACGCTGATAACAGATAACTTGAATCTTTGCCTAAAATAGAAACAATCTTTACTATGAAAGTAATATTATCGGTGAAATGTATAAAAGGATTTCATGCGCTGAATGTACGTGCTATCAACGGATAGTACCAAGGTTTGAGGCGCATCATCAGTGTCGCACCTATCTGCATTTGGATCAGCAACTGATTCACTTGGCTGTAGCAGATCAAGCTGCTAATCAAACACTGACGGATCAAATTTTTATCATTAATATGACGGCAAACCCTTTTTACACATCCAGTGAACACAGAGCAACATTATCCTTCATTTGGAGTCATGTCTTTGGTCAACTGGTGAACTATTCATTCTCACTTTTGGCTCTTGTTTTGGTCTCCACCAACTCCCGACTGTCTCTTCAGCGGCTAAAACAGTTGCCGTGTCAGGCACTAGCTTTAAAAAAAGTTGATGTTTGGTCTTGTAATTAATCACGGGTGCGTTTGGAGCATTACCTGCAATAAACCGAGCCCGTAAGAGGTCAAGTTGGTGGCGGTTTGCTTTCATATGGACCCATTTGCCAGGTAAAGTAGGAGGGAACGCTCTTCTCTGCAGCTCAAAAGGTGTCACTTTGCACGCTATCGGATCATCAGCGTACGCTACGTGTGTCGTGCATCTCCCTACGTAGGCGCGTGATACGATCTTGATAGTGCGCCCTTTAGACAACAAGAAAAGAATGAGTCATGGACTCAAAATCCTTTAATTGCTCTTTCGACTGCCTCAAAATAGCAGCACATCACCAGTCTGACTACACCTCGTTTTGGGAGGATCATCTGCTCATTCCTGCCCGCGGCCAAAAGCTACAAAGCAGTGCCACTCGGACAGTCTCACTCTCTCTCGTCCTGGACTTCTGATTCCTACTCGGTCGTCTTCCTCTTTCTCATTTCTGCTCATCCGCACCCTCCTCACACAACTTACTACTCTCCTACTTACACATCTCACTATTTAGTTTGTTTTATCTTTGTGAGTCCGAGGAAAAAAACATTTCCTTTTCGATATCTGATGGAGATGATATACTTGACGACTGGTACATCCGTGTTTGGCCCCGCTCTTCGTTCGCACCCTTGAGCTTTGGACGAACAACAATAACAAATATTAGTTCTCCGGTTAAACCCGCGACTGAGGCCGCACCAGGATGCTCTTACACCTATCCCATCCGGATCCCCGTCCACGAGGCTCCTCTCTGAGGAAACAGCTGAGTCGCTTATTTGTAACTGAATAAAACCTTTAGCTGACAACAAATCTCCAATGTCCAGGGACCAAATGTTTTTTAACCTCTTAAACTCATTCTATATAAAGTTCAAGATCTGCAAGTGCAATGAAGTAAAGTATTGGATGCTTTGACAAATGCCTCGCATCGTCAATAATGAGTAGCAATTTACCCTTTGTGCTCTTTGGCTCACTATCCAGGGTCCGGGTCTTGCCGCGGACTTCCTCTCCGGTGCCGTCGATCCAGACGTAGGTGACCTGGCACTTCCCTCCCTGCGGCAGGCTCAGGTAGTGCTGACGCACGCTCTTGTCCAGGCGAGAGCTGAGCGACACAGACGCCATGTTCTCCTTCAGTCAGAGAGGCAGGAAGCAGTGATGCCGAGGTGAGTCTGCTGTTCATGTATTCACGCGTGGTCACGAGTGGTTTTTTCAATCACTGCAGGTTCACTTGCCCCACATTTTCTGTACTCGGCTACTAAATGCAAAACTGTTGTTCTTGTCTTGAACGTTCTCATTCTTTCACTTTATGGCTTCCTCCTCCTCCTCCTCCTCCTCTCATGGAAATACCAAACCTGGACATACAAGATTTTTCTGACGAGATGATGACAGTAATTTATTTTTCCATGAATGTCCTCTTCTTATTTGAGTCTGCATTTCACTTACTCTTTAACTCTTCGGAGCAAACTCAGCTGGGTTTTTGTGAGTATTCACATATTCAAAGAAAAAGCAAAGAAGCATCTGAGTGAGAGTGAGAACAGTGCATGTTGATGTCTTTATGAAATATTATGACAGTTATTAATATGAGAGAAAAAACCTATTCATTCAATTTCTGGTTTCTGAGGCTTAAATTTCCCATTTGAACAATATAAGTTACAAATAATTTTACTATAATGTTAAAGTTGAAAGTAAAACTGTTATCATTATATTATAAAATTGCGCCTTCAATTAATTTAAATGTTTTAAATACTATATATAGACGACATTCAAATCTTAATTTTTCATTCATGCTCTTTAATCTCTCACTTCATGTGATTTCTTTTGAATTAAAAACTTTCACCCTTTAGCGACATTTTTTTCAGTTAAAACTTCATGAATAACTTACTTTTGATGAAACTGTCGAATCCAACTCCCCTAAAAACATATTTACACAATGAACCTGAAAATAACTGGTTGAGCTTGTTTAGTTTGTCTAAAGTAACTACATCCCGGCATCATCCCCTGAATTTTTCTAAATGAAACTGTAATCAACTTCTCATCAATGACTTTCAGATTGCACAGTTTTGTTGAACAAAGAGATTTGAAGACACAAGAAGAATCACAGACGCATGTTTAGACTCACCTGTGCTGCAGGTGACTTCAGTTGCTGTCAAGTAGGACGGCTCCTTGTGTGTCGTGCCCAAACCTGTTCGTGGTATTTGACTGGAGCACAAATGATCGCCGACGACACGGACACACACGTGTCCTTTTACGTAGCACGTCACTGCACCAGCACACTCTGAAGTGGAAGTGTCCCGAGGTGTGCTTGATGCGTTACCATGGCACGAAATTTGATTTCATCAGACAAAATCAGAGTTGAGGCGTCAACGAACCTGTTTGCAACGGGTGGGGAAAAAGTCAAGGAGTCAATGTTTTTTTACATCAATGCTGTATATTGTCAATTACACATTAAACATTCCACTCGCTTCCTGTTAAAAGATAATAAGTCAGTCGAATCACTGCACTGAGGCTGACGCAGCCTCCCAAGAGAAGTGGTAACAAACACCCACCTGTGCCAGAGAGGCCATGCGGACTGGTGAGCACAATTAGAGACTGAAGAAAGCTGCTCATCCGGTGCCGGTTCCGTCAGGCGAGCTGTCCTGAGATCAGCCAGGAGGGCGGAAATTGAACCACCCTGAGGACCGTTCACACGGGACACTTGGCGATGGTGCGTTCAAGTGTGCGATGAGCAGAGTCAGCCCAAGACAACAACAAAAAAGAAAGTCAAGCCGCTTCACAAGGAGCCAAAGGAGCCAAAGGACAAAGTGCTGAATGAAAAAACATTCATTCAATTTCATAAATTAACAAACCTTGATTTGATTGGGACGTTGTATTGTGGGACTATTTCTGCTTCTTAAGTTTCCTCTTATCCTACCTGGCGAAATGAAATGTTAGACTATGTGGATTTTATCCCGATGGCCGCTCACGCACATAACTTGTCCGTCAACACTGCGCCCACCAAGGCTGGAGTCAGCAGCTACTGGATGGACCGCCATGAAACCGCATGCGCAGAGAATCGTCGCTGTCCGAGGACGAATCTGTCCGACCGACCGGTCCCCTGGACGTTGTTCTTGCTCCATCGGTGGATCAAAGTTCTCACTTATCCGGTGAATTCATAATTCTTTTTTCCTTTTTTTTGCTCAAGGTGGACAAGTGAAGAATTTAAGGGACTTGATGCACAGCATCCTTCTGCGGTGATTTGTTTACCTTGATTTGCAACATTCCAGTATTAATCATCAACCTAGGGGACGAATGATAATGAGGACAGAAAAATTGAGGACAAAAAATTGTACACTCCACCCACTCCAGAAACACTGTCACAGACACTCTTTTTTAAATCCAGCGATCTCACTGTAAAAAGCTTTTTTCAACGGGACTTTAACGTTAGAAATTGACAATCGCTTTATTAAATTTAAAAAGGTCTTGATCATCTGCATCGACAGAGGACATGAGGTGGATTATGCTCCATGAATTTCACTTTGTGGTCCTTGACAGGACGCCAGGGTTCGGCCACATATTATATTCTGCTGTTGCTTTTGGCTCGGCCCAGTTTTCCGCCACCATCTTCCATCTTTAGCCACAAAAGCTAAAAAAAAAAAAGAAGGGTTGGGCCACCGCACTGGCCCAGCCTGAAGTATCCCAACGACCAAGTTATTATAAGTTTGTGGACATTATTGATAGTGATGATGGGTTTTTGAGTCGTGGTTTTTTTGGGTGTTGAAAGTCAAACATCTGCTGACGAAGCTACTGGTTCTAAATGTGTCCAGTACGTTAGTTTATGAGCAGATATGTTGAAAGACTGAACTGCAGCCCCACCGAGCAGCTTGTGTCGCTGTAAAACGCCCTTTGCAACTGGCTGCTTTGAAGGACGCCCGGGTCGTTTTTCTAGCCAATAATAAGAATGAGTTGCCAGCCGGTCATTGCTCGCCCCTCGGGTGGTCAATTTCCCCCTTCACCGAATCCTTTTGAGACCGATGCATCCGTCCCTTTCATGTCAGACAAAACCTCCTGCAGGAACTGCTTCCAAATTGTAATGGCGTCTGGCTCTGGCACAGAAGCACGTGGCCTCTCTCAACGCTGTGAACACAGTGAGCGACGGTGGTTCAGAAGGTGTGCAACCAGGCTGGCGATGGGCTGCGTTGAAACATTGGAACTATTCCCACTGCACACTTCAGTGTGACGGTATCTCACACCATCACTTCATAGTTAAAGGCTTTTTTTATTTGACAGTTGACTTCAGTGACAGAAGGTGAAACGGATCAATCGAGGGTGAACATGGTGGATACATGACGGATAAAAAAGGATCAGATGCCTCTGATATTTCACATTTCGCCATCCTAAAAGTCCTGATGGCCCGAAAAAGAAATAGAAAATCACAAACGACACAAATGTCCACAGTAATAAATTGTTCAAATGCCCAAATGTGCAGTGAAAATGAAAGGCGAGATGGTTTCGGATCACACTCGGACGTCTGGTTGCGGCTTCGCCCTTCGTCAGGCTTTTCTCACGATGCGGCAGCTCTTCCTCAGGTCTCTGCCGGCGCTGTCGGCCCTGAGCGACGGGCTGCCCGCCCTCCAGGCTCCCTGACACACCCGGGACCTGAGGGGGAAGTGCAGGTTTAGAAGAAACTAGGAAATTAAAACCCTGAGTGATTTCCCGTCATAGCCAGAATAGTTGCTCAACTTTGCTGAATAATTTTCTCCGTAATCAACAGACACCTGAGAGCATATTTGATTTATGTAAAGACTAGGGCAGACCAAAACGAAGAGAAGGATTCAAGTCTGTTGTTTCCTGTCAAAGCATTCCCCTTCCTTGTTTTTAGCCCTTACTTACGTTTCTCTTGCCTCGACTTTAAACTGCCAATTTAAAAGTTGTATGATTTCATTTGTTGTTCTGTCTTTGATTTTTTTTTTTTTGATATTGAATTAATTTTGCTGTTCATCTTTGCTGTTTTGTATTCTGGCTTTTATTTTTCCTTCTTTGTGAAGCACTTGTGTCGCAGCTGTTATAAGAAAATAAATGTGTTATTATTACAAAATTACAATGTAGTCTTTGCACGTGTGAAGCTGAATCTGGAAAAGTAGAACTGTAGAACTGGAATGTGAAACCTTAAACTTTGATAAACCTTAAAATGTATTTAACTATGTCCCCATAATGCAGAATGTGTGTCCCCACAACAGGAGGATTACCTGAACCTCACACACTCACACACACTCACACACACACACACACACACGCACAAACACACACACACGCACAAACACAACACAGACACACACACAGACACACACACACACACACAGACACAGACACACACACACACACACACGCACAAACACAACACACACACACACACAGACACAGACACACACACACACACACACACACACCTGGAGCGCAGCAGGGCTCCGGCGGCCCTCTTGCGGGGCCTGGCGCTCTGGCTCCGGTGATGCATCCAGCCGCAGACCAGCTCGTGCGCAATCATCACGTACAGCAGGAAGATGAGCACGGCGGGATCCATTCAGCTGCCACCGAGAAGAACCGGCTGGTGCAAATAAAATGAGGAAAAAAAACCGCGTCCAGATGAGAGAGAGGAACCGCACCATGCACCACCGGGCTGCTGCAGCCGGCGTGCAGGATGACCGACAGGCTGCTCGAGGAGGAGGAAGATGAGGAGGAGGAGGAGGAGGAGAGGGACCTCGTGCCCAAGTTGCCCCGTGTCCACTCCAACTTTTACGCACCATGTAAGTGGCGAGAAACGCGCTGCCGCTGCTGCGGTGGGCGCCCGCACTCCACCGCGCGCGGGAGCGACAATTTCTCCTCTTGTCTCGATGGCAACAGATGAGAGTCGCGGTGACAACAGCAGACAGAGAGAGAGAGGGGCTGAGATAGTGTCTGTGTGTGTGTGAGAGAGAGAGAGAGAGAGAGAGAGAGGAGGGGACATCGGATGATGTTGCCGTAGAGACGCAGCCGTTGCTAGGGGCAGAATGTCGTCGTCATCACCTCCTCCTAAACATGAGCGAGGCATTTTAACCAAATCCGTGTCATGCAGGGAGCAACCAATCAATGACTGCTTTATTCATCGACTCTGAGAAAGAATGAGGATATTGATTATTCTCCTGATTAGATCATTTCTATCTGTGTTGCCCTGCGGTCTAATGCCTAAAAATATGAATGAGATGGGATTTTAGTCACTTATCAAAGTCATTGTTAATTATTAAAATTTCTGCTTGAGTAGTTTGTAAAAATAGTTTAAATTAAATTTTAATCCAGCCACGAAAGAATCAAGCAAAAATACATATTGGAGAAAAAGTATATTTTTGGATTTATTTTTTTTAACCTCAGACTGATTTCATTTCTCCAACATGCCTAAAAAAAACATGCACACCAGAGTTTCAGTGCTCAACTTTAATTTGTTTCTCATTAGAGCTCAATTACATTTTTTCTTTCACAGTCAAGTTAAAACTCTTCACACGTCCAAAAGAAAACAGTCTCAGTTTGCAAACTTTCTCTCTGAACATTTTCATACTTTCAACGAGTCGCAGCCTGTCGGTCTGTTTATAGACAGTGGTTGTGGGCCAAGGTCTCCTCCCATAATGCACCTGGATAGTATCTTTCATTAGATTTCTCCCTGCCTGCCTGGTTATCTCATGTCTTTCAATCTCCAAGCTCCAAGTTCAGACTTTCTGTTGTAAAGCTGAGATATCTGGCTGATGATTTATAACGTGCGAGTCATTTTCTCATCATTGACAGATTCCCCCCCCCCCCCCCGGAGCCACACCAAAACGTGCCACAACAGGTTTTCACAGGCTGAGGAGAAGATTTAAATACAGGTTGACTGATTGACATGTCGCAGTGCTAATTATAGCCACACGAAATTAAAAAAAAAGGGGCCCCAACCTGCTGAGTTCTCCTGAAACCAGACAAACATGATTCAGTCAAGACGCATTTGACCTGGTACTTTCGGAACCTCCTGACAAAATCGAAAATGGAATCTTAAATCTGGACGCAGCCAATCGTGGACTTTTAAAAGAAAGTTAAACTAATTTCCATCCATGATGCGTCTGAAGTTTTCCTCCTGACTTCCATCGGCCCGTCTACAGGCAGATAGCTGCAAGCCTCCGGGGCTCCACCGCATCTGAGGCAGCAGCACTGAGTGTGTGGTGTGTGTGGTGTGTGTGTGTGTGTGTGTGTGTGTGTGGTGTGTGTGTGTGTGTGTGTGTGTGGTGTAAGGGCGACACAAGCAGTTCTTCTGCTGTGATATCGCCTTAGATTCACAAAGCCACCTTAGGGCGGCAGGACCACGGCTCCTTACGCCACCTCCACCTCTCGGGCATCAGCGGAGAACTGCACGAACACAAGAGGAAGAGTCGAGCCAGTCAGCGAGCACAACTTTAATAAGACAATAAAACTGGTTTAGGGAGATTAGTAACTTCTTAATAAACCGTGATATGTTCGTGACCTGTCTTATTAAGGGCCCTGCACAAACCTACAGTAGCTGAGAAAGTAAAAACAACTTTTATCATTCCTTTGAGGGGTGTAAGTATTCTATCAATCCTAAAAATGTAAGTAAAATTAAATCCCTGAATGTAAGGTGAAATGTCTGTTTACCGAGAATCTATTCTTCAGTCTACAGCGACATTAGTTCACAGGTTTAAAGTATAGTAAATTATGATAATTTGCATTCAATAAGTGGAGACAGAAAGAAAAAAAGTAATATTAGGTATATTGGAGTCTACTGTCCTTCTAGTAATAGAATAAATATTAGGGAAGCATTAAACCACATTTATTCAGCTGTGATTACAGAGTTCTCATTATTAATAATTAGTATCGTCTCCCCACCAAATTAAACAAATATTAAAATTAAAGATTGCTGTACACTCACAGTGACATGATTGAACCCAGCGGCCATTGGATGGTTCTGTATCTGTGGCACCGTCACACGGTCCTGCTGAACGGAATCAGACACAAATGAATCAGACGCAGCACAGAAAAATCTGCGTGACACATTAAAGATAACATATGCTTCTTAGGTGTTGCAAAAAAAATAATTGGTGTTTTATGTCACATCATGTGTATCACACGATCTACAAGTGAAAAATAAGAGCATGGTTACAAATGCGTTCAATGATTTGTGTGTAACTTTGGATACGTACAAGTGCGTATTCAAATCCACACACAAATCCGAAGCAATATGTGCACACGCACAAAACAGTTTCACAAACTGAATAAATACTAATATTTTACGTACAGATTTTTTAACTTCAACTCCAAAGAAGTAACAATTCAAATGGCTTCCTGTCAGTACAAATGTACCAAAAATATTCGTGACATTGTTTGTATTTATTTACAGTCCGTTCAACAAAGATTCACAAATGTACGCTGCGTTTAAGTGCCTGTGGAAAAACTGGGACATCTGGGCTTTTGTGTGTCATTTAAAAATGGGAAACCTGTTTTCCTGAACTGACAGAACAGCTTGTTGACCCTCGATGACTCCACTTACAATATAAAATAAATGTACATATAAATGTCCCACCAGAATGAGCCTTCAATGCTCATGGATCAGTATTGTCAGAGGTCTGAGTGTCAGATGAACTCACTGTGAGGGCCGGGTCATACGTATCATTTCTGAAACCACTGTTCCTGGACAGCGAAGGGGAAGATCGACCAATCAAAGTCTCGTCTCTCTGGCGGGTTCGCCAGTAGAAGACGAGCAGGGCGATCAAAGTGCCGACCAGCAGCAGGACCACGATGACGGACGCCGCGATCCCTCCGGCGTTGTCTGATTTCGTCGAGGCTGCAGGGGCGAGGGAAAACATTTTATTGTGGTTATAAATTCAGGTCTTGCATGTCAAGTTGGTCAAAAAGTTTTGAAAACATGTTTTGAATGGAGTTCTTACTTGTCCCGGAATCGGTGACTACTTTGGCACAGTTGACCCCGATGGTGTACTCGATGTCGTCCAGAGCGACGACGCCCAACGAGCCTTTGATTCCTTCAAACACAATCTGTTCACAAACAAAAAGAAGACTTGCTCAAGAAACTCTGAATGTAGAAGCTGTGATGTATATTTTTTAAAATACCACAAGTCAATCTATTAGACTCTGTATATTTTGTGTCAGAGTCTGACCTGGTATTCCTCAGGAGACGTGATGTCGACATCGAAGCGCTTCCACGGTCCTCCCACTTCGTCCACCGCCAGCAGCTGATGGAGACGACCGCCAGTCAGCCTCCACACCATCAGCTGACTGTCGGCTGCAATACATTATACATCATACATGATGTAACCGCATATGAAAAGGGAAATGCTTGACCCATATCCAATCTACACCCTAAAAGGTTTAACTGATAACTGCATCTGCCCAACCAGAGATGAACTTCTTACATGAGAAAGGTTTGTAGACCCAGAACTTCAGGCAGGTGCCCCCGGTTGGGGGCAGGTGAGGGCTCAGCAGCTGAGCATTTTGATTGGCCGCCGTCCGATTGCTGCTCGGAAAGAACAGGAAGTGACCTGGCGTGAAAAAGAAGAAAGGGAAAACACGTTGAGTCATAAAGCATCTTCGTCCACGTTCGTCTCTGTGTTGTTGTTTTTTACCTTTCTCGGTGCCCAGCGTGTGATCTTCCGGCGGGGTGGAGTAGTGCCTCTCCGCCGCCGGACATGTCAGCTCCCAGTCCAGTTTGTCCACTTTAACGTTCTGCGTGTTGCTCCAGCTGCACATCCCTCTCTCCAGACTGCACCTCGAACCTAAAGAGACATTTAATAGAACAAAGAAATACACACAGTCACAAAGCAGATACCGCTGAGTACCGCGTTGTGTAATATTGACTCTACCTGGTCTGAAACCGCACCACATTGTCTAAATGCAACATCAACACTTCTCTAGAAGTCCGTTGGGCTCCTCCCTAATTTTGTAATTCCCCGAGTCGCATTCGTGCAAACCTTGATTTTGACACGGATGCGCTGAAAGGAAGACGTCATCGACTGCGACGTGAGTGTCTTTGCCCCCAGCTCCGACCACCTCAAACTCCAACTGCAGAAACAATTATCGGCAACATTCATCAGTTTGGTTTAAACCACACACACACACACACACACACACACACACACACACACACACACACACACACACACACACACACACACACACACACACACACACACACACACACACACACACACACACACACACACACACACACACACACACACACACACACACACACACACACACACACACACACAGATCCTACATATTAATATTAATGTGGAACAGTTCTCTAAATTCGCCGGGTCAAAGTCTGCTGGAGAGGAGTAAATTTTTGCTTTTCCTTAAAAGCCAGTCTGAGGGTGACAGAGAAATAGTAAATTTGGACATGAAGGACATTATCTGTGAAGACAGAATATGATAGGACGGCAGAAATAGTCTACAGTCACAGTCCATAGAATCACTTTATTGATTACAAATGTGACTTAATTACTTTTTTCAATGCTTAAAATCATCAATCAAAGTCTATAGTTGCGGCAGCAACCCCCCTCCAGCCTCCTCACTCTACCTGCCAGTCCACCAGGGGACTCGTGATGTTGCCGTTGCCATGGCGCCAGACATCTCCCTGATTCAGACCGTCGGAGAAGATCTTCGCCCTCGCTCCCTTCTCCGGCTTCATGTACACCGTCAGAGAACCTGCGAAGGACACACACTTAAACTGGCTGTTGTTTTAATTTCTTGTTTTTGTGTGTGTGTGTTTGTGTGTGTGAAGCTGCCTACCAGGATTCACTCCCCCCATGTGATACCAGAAATGCACACACTCGGTCTTGGTGGTGCCTGGTTGAACAGGGGAGGTGAGGACCGCGGCGCTGCCCGAGGGAAGAATGTTGGCTCCCGTGTTTGCCATCATGTAGAAACCTGAGCAACAAACCAGGCAGAAGACGGTCATAATTTTTCTGCTCGCACATATTTTAAAATATTAGCGTTATTTTAACATGATCCTCTCAGACTCACCGAGGTCGGTTTCCAGTGTGTGGTCGGTTTTGGGTCCGGGCACCGTGGTGGCGGTGCGTCCGCTGCGCAGGACCCAGTGAACGCTGCCCGAGCTGCTGTACCCGCAGCGCTGGCCCTCGAAGGAACACGTCCTGGGCACGGAGCACGGACGGGCCACGAACGTCACATCGTCGATGGCCACCTGCCCGTCGAAGCCGGAGCGGACCGCTTCGAACATCAGCTGTTGGTAGATATGGAAACAATCTTGGTGCTGTCCTGCTTCTCCTCACAGATTTTTTTAAGATGAAAGATGCTCTACGTTTTGTGATGTTCGGGATAATTTCACAATTTATTCCATATTCACCTGAAAGCTTGTGAGCTGGTGTGGTACCGGGCAGTGTCCCTCGTGCCACACGTTGCCGTGAGCGCCACTGCGCGTCCAGAGGACGATCTCGTAGCCGTGGCCGTCCAGCAGCTTTACGTTGAGAGCACCTGGATGAGAAAATAAAAACCCTCAATCAGTTTGTGATGAAAAGCCACAATTTCCTTTTTAACCAACAGAACCATTTGGCTTTTTAAGACTAAATCCTTTTCCCCTTTTGTATTCTATCACTCACTCCAGATATTTCTTTCCCTTTTCAACTTATTCAACTTATTAAAGAAACAGATGCTTCATCACCCGCGTTGGGCCCGTAGAGCTTGTAGAAGAAGGACAGGCAGTAATCTGTCGGACCCGGCGACTGTGTGAATGAAACCAGGCGTCCGAACATGCCGCGCAGAGACGGACTCCACATGTCCACAACGAGGCTTTTGCCTGGATGTCGATAGAAAGACAGGACGGGGGAAGTTAGGTGAGTCACAGCAGAATCATAAAATGTAAATAATTGAAATAGACGACATGCTATTGATAAGCAAACAGAAGTTAGACACTCGTAACGACTGTTAAAGCTGCATTCATTGAATCTGTGTGCGTCTGGGAAACTACTGGCTACTTAAAAAACACACATCCGGATTGACTGTTTTTATTCACTTATTTGTTTTCATATTTAACTCACCGGGCCCGATGGTGTGGTCCATCCCGCTAACCACCGTCCAGTCAAAGTTGTCACTGTTGTCCTGATACCATCCACACAGTCCGTCTTCAAAGTTACACGACAGTGCTGGGCAAAAAAAGGAAAGAAAGAAAAAAAGAAATCAAATTAAAATATTTTCAATTCTAGATCAATAATTAAAGTATGGATTGTGCTGTGGTGTGTGTGTGTGTGTGTATGTTTATACTATAAATAGCCGTGACAATTACCTGTTGGAGAAGATGGAAAATATTCGGCGTGACAGCTGATGAAGCGAACGTTTCTCACTTTGATCTTGGAGCATGAACACAGTTTCACAGCGCGAGCCTCCAACGCCAGCTGGGCGAGAGAAACAAAGAGGAACAGAAGAGCTGTCAGAAGTGAAGAGACAGAAATTCTGTTCCACCCATCGAAGGCAACGAAAGGAAATGACATTTTCTGAACATATCTTCTATCTTTAGCACTTGTTCAGTCTATCGACCAATCAGAGTGCCTCACAAAACACCAGGAGCAGTTCTCCCAAGAAGAACCCTTTAGTGACAAAAACCAGGAAGGACGTTGGTTGGCAGAGTCTCAAACAGAGTCAGACAACCTGCAGCGGGTTTTAAAACTATGGATGCTATTTATGTTTGTGGCTCATGTTTGTGACTTCAATCATAAAATTAAAGCCAAAATGTCAAACATACATTTTTTTTATACAGCTACCAGTTACCTCTCTGTTTGGTTTATTGAAGAAAATATCGCATCATCTAGCAAAAAAATTTTTTTTGTCAAAAAGTTGATTATATTAATTTGGATGAAGGAAAAAAAATCTGACCTGGAATCGATGTTTCCTGGCTCCGATGGTGACGTTGGCGCGTCGCCACGCCTCCTCCCCAACACCCGTCTTCCCGCCGAACTCCCACAGTTTGGGCTGCGGGCCCAGCAAGCTGTCAATCACCCTGACGGACAGCTCACCTGCAGCGGAGACGTGTGAACGTGGGTCACGTGAAGTGATCTGAGTCGTGTATCAGGGGGAGAATGTGATGTGTTCAAATGACAGTTTGTACCGATGTGATCTGGACTCCCACCCAGTGCAAAGTCGAAGCTGAGGGAGCAGGCGGCTCCCGAGGGTCCCAGGAGGGGGGTCCGTGTCTGGGCCTCAGTCAGCTGCTGGCCCGGGGCCTTGGCAACAAACAGGTAATCCTCTGAGAAAAATGTACAAAGGAAAGAATCTTAAAATATTCTGTCTTTTTTTTTTTATTAAGGAGAGTGATGTGATGTCGCTGTACCTTTGGATGTGGAATTTTCATACAGCGTCCAACCTTGACTCCCGATGCTGGAGTCAGTCCAGCCTGAGCTGCCTTTGGCGTAAGAGAAATCTCCTGCAGACATAATCCATGGAGACATCAAAACACAAAAATAATTTGATCACAAAAAAAAAGATGTCAGTCATGTTCCTTTTATTATTATTTTTCTGTGTTCCACACATGGTGCCGCCATTTTGCGCTTTGACGCCATTTGGAGCAGGTCACCTGTCAATCATGACGTTTCATCCTGTTTTCATGGCTTAAAAAAACGTATTAAAACCAATGAACAATTTACACCAATCAGCGTGATTTGATGTTGGTTCACGTCCCATCTGCTTCACGGAGGAGGCGGGGTGTATCTGTCATGTCATCCATCTTTATATTCATCTACGGTTCCACCAAGCAACCACCGTTATTACAGGTTAGGACAGTCTAGGGCCTTTTGAGTCTATTTAAAAAATATATATTCCATGTAATACCAAGTTTCATACCTTTCATCTAAAACAAGTCCCCTTCTCTTACCATTAACATTTCAGAAAATAGAAATATGCCGTGTTCACCTGACAACAACATTTTGTAATTTATTCATTTTGTTTCACTTCCTGGTGGCACCTGAAGCCACAGGCTGCCTAACCTGTGCTTCGACTGGACCTGATGAAATCATATATACTTTTCAACCGTTGCAGACCTGTCCATAACTGAGTGTAACTGAGGATAAAAAGAAATAACTCACCGCATTTGGCCTCATCGTCTGCTCCCGGACAGTCTGGGTTAAAGTCGCACATCTTGTCAGGTTCTGCGCACGGGTCTTTAGGAGACTTCGGGAAACTTGCGAGGGTAAAATTCGCTGTTCAGGAAGAGAACGATAGACATCAGATTTATCAAACCGCAGAAGAGGATTTCTTCATTACTATAAAAAAGATTTAAGTTAAAGGTTTACCCGTTGATAGGCGGCATTCAGGGGACAACATGATGCTGTCGATAGCGATGCCTCCATATGCAGAGTTTCTGATCGCCGCCATTATTACAATCTATAGAGGAAAAGAAAAATAAGATGGTAGGAGGTGAAATATTGTAGTAATAACATCTTTATTCTCTTCTAAACACAAAAGAGATTCATTCATTTCCAAAGAGCTTGAAACATACACCTTGAACCCAAATTCATAACTGAATATATCTAAAACTCAAATGCCCAGATTTGCATAACAGTCATGGTTTTGTTTATTCAAGGCCTTGAGAGATGTTCTACTGGAGGCCACAAAGGAGAAATGTTCACCTGGAAAGGGAAGCTGGTGACAATCTCCGCCTCGGCCTTCACCCAGACGTCGCCCAGGGCTCCGCCCCGCTCCCACACGGCGGAGATGTTCTGGTCAGCAACCAGCACCGTCAGGCCGCCGGACCTCGGCCCAAACTGGTGAGTGTACATCACCATCTACAGCAGGCACACGGAGGTATTTGTATTTGAGTATATTTGTCAGACTGTAAGTAAATTGAAGAGTACAAGATCAAATGAAACTTAAGGACTCACCTTGCAAGGATGTGAACTATTGGTGGGTTCAAGGCGAGGACTTTGGAACGCGGCCCAGTCCATTGTGAGACCCCCGTCGGGGACAGTGACATAAAGGAAGTGACCTGCAATGATAGTAACGACGATAATATCATGAAGATGAGCAGGAATGAAACAACAACAGCACAGCTTCCCCCAAAAAATACGAATATGATACCTGATGCACTGTTGTTGGAGTGATCCCTGCCTGGTCCCTTCAGAGGATCCGAGATGGAGATGTTCTCCTGACTCGTACGCACCCATTTCAGTTTGGACAGCGACCTCAGGTTCCAGTCGCACAGGCCGTCCTCGAAGTTGCACAGCCTGTAGCCCTCTGGAGACACAACACACACACACACACACACACACACACACACACACACACACACACACACACACACACACACACACACACACACACACACACACACACACACACACACACACACACTCACATTAACTGGTGAGCAGAGGAGGGGGGAATAGTGAGGGGAGTGAGTGTGACACGCTGTGGGGTCACTTCCCAAACTCCGCTGCCACATCGAGCCTGTTCTGTTGCCTCTTTACTCTGCCTCCCAGTATATGATTTTATGATTTCACTGATTGCTGCTATATCTCAGATCTGCAAGTACTGTACACGCTGGCATGTACTTTGACTTTGACAGACAGAGATCTTTTATCTGTTCCAGAGGCTCGGCGGAAAACTTAAGGGGTCAGAGCGTCTTAAGGGGACAGGGCCCCCCCCCCCCTCGAGGCTCTGGTAAACTGGTAAATTCATTCGGCTGAGTCAGTGATCGCTTTTAAATCCCTTCTTAAAATATATCGGCGTGTATTTCCAGATGTTACATGTGCTTTCAATTTCCTTTGAACTGCATTTCTAAGAAAATACATTGTTTCCCACCACACTTCTCCTCATCAGTCCCGTCGCCGCAGTCGTCGGTGCCGTCGCAGACCTGCCGCCGCTCCACGCAGCCTTCGCGCTTACATTCCACCATCTCTGCCGGACATTTTTTACCAGGGAGTGGCACTAAATGATGTGAAGAGATAGATATAAAAAAAAGAACATCAAAACACTCAGAGGGCAGGGACAGCTCACAGACGGGATAATTCCAGGGACTCACGGGGCAGAGCGCAGTCTAGGAACTCCATCTGGTCTATGGCCACGTCTCCTTTTTGCCCCTCGGAGCGCAGTGAGTAGAGATGGATTTGGAAGGTCGTTGGATTGCGGCCCAAAAAGATGGTGGCCTCCCTCCAGCCGCGGATGCTGGTGGCCTCGGGACGCCACACCACGGCCTCCGAAGAGGCGTTGAGGCGGACGGACGCCCACAGAGGTGTGGAGCCCAGACCTGTGTGACCTACAGGGAGCGAGACAAACACAACCACTCAACGATCGGATAAATATGAAGTATGAGAGATTATTTCAGTAGAGAAGAACAAAAAATATATACCAGTAATAATAGAAATCGTTACCTGAGTCCCACAGGAAATATCTGAGACGAAGACGACACGTCGGTGAAGACTGTTGCATTTCCGGAGAGACTAACACTGCAGTTTTGGGAGATTCTGACTTCACTGCACTCACGCCCATAAACCAACCTGTGTGATGACAATTAATATTGAATGAATATTCATTGTTAATAATCATGTTATTCCTGTTACAGGTAAGTGCAGGGTATTGTTTGATTCAACCCTAATTCAATTCAGTCTCATCAATTTCTGGAAGTCTGGTTTGTGTGTGTGAGTGTGTGTGTGTTTTGTATGCAAATTAATTATTGACACTTTCACAGACATGAATCGCAACGAAAACACACTTGTCCTATTTGATAATCACTGCAGAGTCTTTTTTGCTCATTGCACCGATGCACTCTAGTGGTACAAATGAGATACTGTATGAAATGGAGAAAAATAAAAACTGTGTATGTGTATTAAACGTTACCTGTTGCCGTCCCGGTGGTGTAGTCAGAGGACGGGCCGCTGTCGGGCAGCGTGTCTCCTCTCTGGTGTCTCCCCCAGCCGTACGCTGCGTTGACCGACCTGTCGCTCCATCCACAGTTTCCTGTGTCCTCAAAATCACACTCAAACCCGTTCCCTGCGTAGCCTTTCAAAGGCGGGAAGAATAACCAATCATATTCCAAAAACTTCCATGTTTTCTGCCAATGATACAAGTACTATTACAAATGTTTAACTACCAATTTTAGATTTTAATCAAATGTAAGTAATGAAAATGTGTCGGGTGTCGGCCTCTAGGTAAACAAGGATGAGGAGTTTGGAGAGAAGGTTTAATTGACAACATATTTAGAAAAAAATTAAAATTAAACTTACCACAGTTCAGCTCATCGCTGCACTTGTCACAGTCACACACAAAATCACACTTCCTCTCAGGAGACTGGCAGGTTTGAGCCTGAGATTCAGCAACTGTGTAGTAAAAAAAACAGTGTCACTTCTTAAAGTTAACTCCAACTGGTGCAGAATATTGAAACTGAAAACTGAAGCAATTAAACTCTTCTAAAAAATTATTTTATCCAACTTTCATGTTTGTCCATTTGTGTTCCGGCCAGTGGTAACAACAGTAATAATAATAATAATAATACTCAAGCTCTTTATTGATGAAAGACAAATCAATCAATGATCTTTAAATCCTCTAGAATATTAATAAATAAATATTAATATTAATATATAAGTAAAAAAAAAAGCAACAATTCATTCTAGAGTATAAGAAACCTTTTGGATGAACATCTTCAATTTGAAAATCCTTAAAAAAGAAACCTTCCTCTGGTTCCTTTCAGAGTGCAACGGAATTGATAAATGCATTCAACGATACTCAGCATAAAATTTTAATTCAAATAACTTCATTTATCCGTTAGGAATTTTTCTTATTCTCATTTTTTACTAAGTGTGTGAAGGCTGTGGAAAAATCTCACAAGTAACTCGGCCCCAAACTCTCTTATCAGGACTCATAACTGTCAAAGATTTATGGCCCAGCTGATGGCAAAGGCCAGAAACCAGTTAACGCCAGCAAAATACCACACGTCCAATCCAAAGGTCTCTGCTTCAGACCCTGGAAATCAGACACGACGCAGAGTTACTGTAAATGTTCAGTTATCATCACATTGACAGCATGTTATAATTCATGCAGCAGTAATATGACGTGTAATAACATGTTGCGAAATAACAGGTGTGATAACTTTGGCATCACTTATATATATATATTGTTATATATATTTTTATATATATATATATATATATTTTGTTATTATTATACACTGATTAGCTGAAATATTTTCTTTGATTTAATCATTTTCACTATTGTTTTGGTATTTGATATGTTTGAATTTTACAACTGCCACGAGATTTTCGCTAAACTTTATTTCCATACGTAGACGTTAAAGGTCAACAGTCAGTTATTTTTAAAAAAATTCTCCACATCATCAGGGTGAAGAAATACACACACATGAAACATTTAAATGTATTCATCTACATACGTATTTATCGTGGCCTTACATGTAATTAGATTTATGAATATATATAAAGTATATAATTACTGTAATCAGCCCATAAAATATCCACCACTTGATGTTTTTTCTCATCAGGCTGCTGAAACTAACAGAAAAGAAAGAGGGGACATGACCTCTGACCTCAGTTGCCCAAATTGCCAAACTTGAACGTGAAAGTAGATTTTTGACTTTGGAAACAATACATTTAGTAGTTTCAAGCTCCTGAAAAAGGGGGTAAGACCTCAAGATTTTTTTTTTGCCTAACACCTGGGATGTGCAGAAATCTGATGCATCCCCACCAGAAGCAGTGTTATCTCTCTACACTAAACAAATACTGACACTGTTACAGTGGAGTCTGGCTGAGTGTGATGATCTTACCCCAGTGGAGAACCAGCAGGAGAATCACCGCCGCCGAGCTCCTCCACTGAAACATCTTCCTTCCTCCTCTGGCAGAGATCAGTTCTGAGGCTCTGACCACAACCTGGAGAGAGTTTTCACTAGTGGACTCTGACCTCCTCTTCTCCCTTTTCACAGAGAGATAACAGCTGGACTTTAAATTCCCCCCGGCATGCAACTGCAACATGCCATCATAAAGTAATTTCCTCCCTATGTACGGGTCGCCTGCACGGTGCGCATCCACACGTTGCACAATTAATGACGTGGATGCAGTTGGCGACAGACATGCAGAAGAACCGTCTACATAAAAAAATGTGAGAGCACTGATTTCAAGCTTCAGAAGACATGTAAGGTTTCGCGTGCTGCATTCATGCCATGTTGGCAGAACGGGAAAACCAATTCAAATGTAGGACCATTTGCTAAATAACTGTAAGTGTAAAACTCAAGAAATGGAATTAAGAACAGTGATTTCTCAAAGAGCCCTCTTGGGGGGGCATTTCAGTGTCTCAGCCCACCCACAACTTTATGATTTAATTATGTTAAATTTAATATCATTGTTCTCCTGTCGCAGACGGTTTCTCAGGGTCACCCACACTTCATTTCCTGCCAAGAGCTCAGAGCGAAACCTGTGGGGAGCAGAACACTGGCCTTGTACCCACATTGATCAGGAAGGAAGTGATGCTTACGCTGATCTGTATCTGCTCCCGGTGGTTCTGACCAACACATTTGCCATCAACTTAAAAAAAAATGTCAGCATATCTAGTATCCTCTGATCACAGATAACATTAGTGGTAAACTGCAGGGTTCACCGGTGATTAATGGCAGATCATCAAGTTTTTTTTTTCTGTTATCATTAAATTAAGGGTGTGACATCCATCAGCAGCAGTTTACAGCTCGGAAACTGCCAGGACTAAAACCCACCGCCGTTAGCCAAAAGATAAGGAACCATGGCGGGTTGGTGTTTTAGTTTTTCTGTCCTGCAAACAGAAGGAACAAAGTGTAGACGCACAACGTTATAAGCAAATGCCAGGAAACATTAATGACACATGCATCACAATAACAGCATTTCAAAGTTCACCTTTCAACACGTCGTCGTGATTATAGGTCAAATCTGAGGATCTAAAACACGTCGGTCTGTAAAAGTGTATGTTTTTATAATTAAACCTATTTCTTGGTGAGTTTCCACACTTGTGATATTCATGTTTCGCTCTGTATCCTGAACGCAGAGTAAACATGTGGAAAACAAACCGTTTCTTTACTCACTCACGTTGCAGGATAAAAAAATTAAAAAGAATTTCAAAAAGGCTGACCAGGCTCGTCTTTGCATTTTCATACCTTAGTTTGTTTGGGGTGTTTTCCCCTTTATTATCCCACAGAGAGAAATCCAAAAAGGTACGGTGGTGCAGTGGTTGGCGCCGTCGCCTCACAGAAGCAAGTACGTTCTGGGTCCAGGACCGAACAAGGCCGCTCTGTGTGGAGCTTACATGTTTTCTCTGGGCGGCTTCCTCCCGCAGGTCAATACGAGACCGTAGGTGTGAATGTGAATGAATGGTTTGTTTGTCTGTATACGTCAGCCATGTGATAAACTGGCGACCTGTCCAAGGTGAACCCCACACCACCCCCCAACACCCGCCTCTCGTCGCAATGTCAGCTTGGATTAGCTCCACCCCCTGATGCGACCTTCAAAAGAACAAGTGGTAAAATACCTCACATGCCTCACACTGAAATCAGAATCGAAAATAGTTTATTGATACACGGGGGAACACCTGTTAAAGGGGCAGTAAGCGATTTTAATCCAATACACTTTTTTTGTAAAATTCTGCGAAGGTTTCCTCCCAGTCCGCTTGCTGCCGGTTCTGTGTGTGCACCGGAAAAAGATCTGTGCGGACCTCACCTCACAACACTGTGTGCATTTTGTAAACATCACTCCCCGCCACCTTTAGAGACGTGCTGGCAACAGACGCTACGACTCAGGGAGTTTTGGCCTCGTGGTTAGAGCGTCGGTCTCACATACCCGAGGCTGCGGGTTCGAGCCCCGACCAGCGTGCAGTCAACAAATCAACAACAAACAATCTTTCTCCAAAATCACTTACTGCCCCTTTAAGTGGCGCTGCCTTCAGCCGACAAGGAGGCCGATAATGAGCTTGTTCAGTGACACGCTACAACCTCGAATCGAGGTGGGATCACGTTCATGTTTCCTCCACCTCACGAGGGGGCTACAGTCAAGTGCCATGTCAGTCCAGGAGAAACGGCGTCCGGCAGAGGTTTCGTCTCGGCTCAGTATCCGTCGTTGCTCCAGGTCACCTCGTAGTCCGGATACCGAACCTTTAGTTTCTCAGTAGTCACTGCGTGGTTCGCTCGCCCGAAGCCCTGGAATTAAAAGAACAAAAACAAAGTTTGATTTGAGCTAGAAAACAATCCACATTTATCACATTCACTGTATGTACAGTCATTGTCGAAATGATCTCAAGTTCCTCCCTGCGTGACTCTCTCACCATGGAGTAACCGTAGACGTGGATCTTCTTGTCCTGGGGTTCGTGT
Organism: Scophthalmus maximus; assembly: GCF_022379125.1. Lineage (NCBI taxonomy): Eukaryota > Metazoa > Chordata > Actinopteri > Pleuronectiformes > Scophthalmidae > Scophthalmus > Scophthalmus maximus. Next base: position 3,039,888 of record NC_061534.1, read on the forward strand.
TTGATCCTCCCTCCGCCGATACACTCGCAGTCCAGATGGCCACCCTTCTCCAGCTCCTCCGAAACCTTGTCATAGATGTCGGCTACGATTAGGGGGATATGAAAGATGAAATATGTTTAATCTCTATATGTTATCTATAACACAGTATTGTTCAGTATCACTTATTTAGGTTTCCTGCACAACCATTTTTGGCATCATTAAAATCAATAAGAACAGCTGTGACATGGATTTAAGACAGTATTTATTTTTCTGTAATCAACTTATGACTTAATCCACTTATATGTTATGTGCTTGGGAAATATATGAATGTGAAATCAATACAGTTCTATAACACACTATTTTAGCGACTATGCTGCTCCCTGCTGGAACCATCTGGGAATGAATATCTGCCCCAAACCATCATTTGTTGCCTTATAAAGAAGTTAAAAACTGCTCTTTCCCCAGATGCACTCACTTATTATTCACTTAATTCTAAATACAGTTTTATAATTTGTGCTATTACACGGTTTATAATCACATTTTTTAAAAGGTGTTTTAATGTTTCTTGTATTCCTGTAAAGCACATTAAATCATCTCTGTGTATGTGATGTACAAATACATTTGCCTTCATAATACATTTATAGTTCCTTTCCACTTCGGATATATATTTGTTTTTAGGGCAGTATTAAATGCATACAAGTAATCATGTACAGTAATTATCCTATATAATTATTGTTTATGTTAAAGCTGGAGTGCTTTTTTGGCATTTCCTCTTATTGGGGACACTGCACCATAACATAACCATATATATATATATATATATATATATATATATATATATATATATATATATATATATATATATTTCAGGACACCATGTAAAGCATAATATGTTAGATACATTTATAAAACACACTAGATGGTCCAAAGTTATAAGGGAATCCTCCACTGAAACAGTTTTAAGATGCTAATTCGACATTTTGAAGACAGGAAGTGACTGAATATTCAGAGAGACGTTTCTACAGTGTTTACATCGATGAGGACCGGCCTACAGGCCCCGCCCCCAACCCGACACAGTGCGTTTCCCTCGGCCCTAACCCACCGTGGTACTCGGCCCAGCCGTATCCTCGGACGATGTCGACCCCCGCGTCGTCGTCGCCCTCCTCCCGGCTGTGCACCCGGATCAGGACGTACTTGAACACGCCGGACGGGTCGATGTCCGCCGGCGGTATGTTCATCATCAGCGCGGCGGCCTTCGTCTGGGTGCACATCTCTAGACCTGTCGGCGGCCAAGCTACTGACAAACCGACACACAAACAGAACACGAGTATCTTCTCAGCGAGCTCCGTTTCTGCCTCCGAGGAAACACGAACAGCTTCGGCGGCTCGGTTACGAACAAGAGGAGAAACGAGAACTAATAAACACGAGAGAGGGCAACACGACTGCCGCCATTAAACACTTCCGGCATCAACTATAACATTTCCGGTATCAAAAAAAACCCTTCCGGTAACTATTTTGTTCTTCTTTTTCCTTTTTTTTTGGCGGGTGGCAACCAGCGTTATGGTGCATTACCGCCACCTACCGTCGGCATGTGAGCCAGACAGTTTTCTACCCAAAACAAACAAAATTAAATAAATAAAAATGTAGCTATTGAATGAATAAATAAATGAATTAAATTATTTGCATAAGTCCTGTCTACTTCAAATAATGGAACAGACTTTTTTTTATCCCAATCTAAAATACAATTTTTAAAGTAATCTCTTTGACTCCAAGTCTCCATATTCCCCTCTCTATGTTCTTGCTCTTGTGTTTATTTATGGAAGTGTAAAACTATATGCTCCACTGATTCCTCCGTTTTACAGTTATCACATAACCCTGGTTGTTTCCAGTCACTATCTTCAAAATAATAGAGTAATATTAACGTGACCATAAACTGCTCTCTTATGAAGGCTATTTATAAATAATTGTCCTTCGATATCTCCCACAATGTTATTTTAATTAATTTTCTGACCCAAAGATACTGATTTTCATAAACGCGATTATACCGGAAGTAATCGGAATACTGAGTGTACATCCGGAAAGCAAAGCATCATGGCAGTTGTAGTTCAGAGAGACCGATAATGGGCGGGGATCCAAAATACAGTTTGCTTCTTGGACAAGCACAAACAACAAAAAAATTAAAATCAAAGAGCAGTGTAATGTCAAGACAATGCAAAATTTATTATATACTAATATTAATATGATATGAAAATGTTACATTTACTGTCACAGTAGGCTGCGCCAACTTTAACCACGTTGGTCTGGTTTTTCTCTCCGTGCAGTCACTTTGTGCACATTGTTAGATTTACAGTGTCTTAAGTTATTGACATGACTGAATTCTGCATTACTGTAAAAAAAAGTGTAAACATTATTTTGATGTGTATCAAGAGGCCTATTCTATCAGATATGAACCTGTACTTCGAAAACATTCTTTATATTTCCGTCATTAATATCACAATTACTGACTAAACAAAGCTTTTCCTGAGAAGTGGTTAAACTAGTTATTGATCTGGTCCGTGTGTCACAAGTTTTTATAATTTGCTTGTGATAAAAAAAAGCTTCAATGTGCCAAGAGACTGGAGTCTGTGTCTGTCAACAAATGTCTATAATATGCACCTGCTTTTCACCACATCTGTAAAAAAAAAAATTCTGTTAAACTCAGCAAACAAAGCTGAATGTGAATGAAAACAAAAATAATACAAATAGTGATTCCTTATTAAATAAACTGGTAGTAATCTCCACAGTGTGCTTTAGTTTACTGTAACAGTGCTTCAGAGTACACCATATTTTCTATTAAAAAAAGAAAAGCTGGAATTTTTCACATTCCATACGGACAAAAGTTGGTTTGACTTCTTCAGAATACAAATATACATTCAGACCTCCCCTGACGAGCCAGTGCCACCAGGAGGAGAGTGTTGTGTTGTTGAACCTCCAGGGCAGTCAGAGAATATTTGGTCACATTTTTTTATTGCGTTGCCTCTTCACTCCAGCATTTTGGATATGAAATGAAAAAAAACCCACGGTGCAACCTCTTTGTTCAGGGTCCCAGTTTCATTTCACACCCAGCGGGTTGGAGTAAAGAGCAAGAACAAACAAAACTGCACAACTGCGCCGCTCCCCTTTCTGACCGCACAATATCTAGATGGTGCTTTCACTGCCTCCTTTCTTCTTCCCGCCACATGCTTGCCGGGAGACGAAGAGCAGCACTGCAGCGAGGAGCAGGGCGCAGAGGAAGAGGAGCGTCCCCCACGTGCCCACGCTCAGCGCCTTCCTCAGCCCCACGCTCTCCGCGGGCAGCAGATTGCTCAGACTCAGCATGTAGCCCAGGGCCCAGCCCACCGAGGCGTCCCCTGCCTGCGGGGAGCAGCAGCAAATCAGTGCTGCACGTGAGGGGAGAATGTGTGTGTGTTGTTGTTTGTGCAAATGAGGCTGTTCTCACCTTTTTCTGGAAGGAAATGCGCGGAAAGGAGGTCTCGTCGAAGCCGTAGCCTCTCAACATGAGGACCTTGACAAACACAGAGGAGGCGCAGTAGTCGGGCAGACGCACCTTTTGCTCCGGAGCGAGAAGCAACATCTGGAACGAAACCCCCAAAAATGTGTTTGAATACAATAAATATTGAAAAATAATAATAGTTCAGTGTTTAGTCATAGTCAGTTTATTTAAACAAGACAAACATGAAAAGATGAATTCAATTTACATTTGAATAAGTATGTATATAAACTGTTAGGTTGAATATTTATATATAATCATATTTTTAAGACACTTTGAGAGCGAATTTCTTCTAAATTCTTACGAGCCAATCAACTTAAAAAGAAAATTCATATGACAAGTGAGATATTATGAACAAGAAGAGCATAAATTAGGGATTTAGACGATTACTTGATTGAAACTCATCCTGCACACTGCCTCGGCGGCCTCGTCCAGCTGTGAAGGCGTGTTCACCGTGACGCCGGTGATTCGCTGCAGGAACGAGTGAGTGTAGTAGAAAGCAGAGAACGCCTGATAACACAGATGGAGAAGGTCAAATATGAAAATCAGACTTCAGTGTTTGTAAATACACAGCAACAATATGTTAGTTACATGAATTACTTTACTCCAATATACCAAACATTAACATTTTTGGAGACTTTCTACTTTTCCAACACGACATGTCCGAAAAAACAACATTCAAGCTAAATTGCACTTTACTACATGTTCTCGGAATATGTACATACTTTGCATATGATAATAAATACAATATCATATAATAATAATAATATAAACATATGTAAATAATATAATATAAAATTCAATAGCATAATATAAATGATACAATATAGTAATAATATTGAATAATAAAATAAAATCCATCCATGATCTGTATCGCTTTATCCTTTAAGGGTCATGGGATAAAATAAAAATTATAATACGAATCAAAATGTAATTTGTATATAAACTCTGCAACCGTACATACCTTTTTTTTTACTAAAAGTACCAACTTGGCCTAAAATATTTCAAAGATTATATTTTGGATTGAATGTGTGAATAAACACATCTTTGATTTACAAGGTAGAGAAATTACTGAAATGAACCATTCTGTCCTCAAAGTGGCCTGAACTGGCGGATCTGGGATTTCTGCTGAAGCACACAGACGGTCGAGTCAGGTCTCGACATCATCGTCATAAATCCACACGGTTCCTCCATCCTTTCTCACCATGAAGCTGCCGGTGACATTCGGCTGGGAGACCCCGTCGAAGGAGCACCGGGAGAAGGAGCAGCCGGCGAAGGAGAAGATCTCGGACACGTTGCCCACGCAGCGTTCGTAGTGTCCGCTGCCTCGCACCGTCAGCGACGCCTGGGGGTCGTAGGAGCTCGGCGTGTACTCTGTTGTACACGGAGAGTTGAATATACTGCTGACCTTCAGAGTCCGACTGTGGCCCGCGGGATAGCAGGGGTGATCGACCGACTCCGGGTAACCCTGAGACTGAGAGGCACAGACACAGAGAGGAAATTGCTATATCTATTTTCTAAAATGCACATTTACAGTCGAACCATGTGCTCGTGTAATGAAACGGCTGATGGTTCTACAGTTAGATTTTAGTTTATCATCGTTATATCAGTGCGGCTGAATATGTTGGTCTATAAATAACATGAACCTACAGTAAAAAAAAAAAAGTCAAACTGTGTTTCTTACTTTGTCCACCAGGGAGCAGCACCAAGTTTATATTTATTCAACTGTAAAATGTCATGCTGAGTAAATATGTTATTAAAAATTATGTAATATAAAATTGAATGGCTCCTTATCAATTTTTTCATTTTATAAAATACTTTGCTGTAAATTTTTCAAAACTCTCACATGTCAATGTGGTCGGTGTTTGAACACTAACAGCAACTTCATTACAGATTTATTATTAATACATTATTATTAATACATTATTTTTCTTGCAATTTGTTCTGACATCAGCCCAATAGTTAACGTCAATTTTATCATGTTTTATGTTACAAACACTATAAAAAATATCAAAAATCTATATCTACAAATTGCATATGAAACAAATTACATAATGAAATATATTTTCTTTAATGATGTCACATTCACCTTTACCACGTGAGCCAGAAGTCTCTTGAGGAGCTGGTCTCGCCCGTAGCACAGGAAGCTGTGTGTGTACAAAGAGTACTCGTGGTCGTAGAGACGCAGCTTCATCAGGTCGTGTTCGTCCTCCACCTCCTCCCGAGTCGCAAAGGTGATCTGCGTGGACGCCCCGCCGAAATCCAGCGCTCCCACCGTGGGTCGGCCGGCGCTGAGCCAGCGGCCCACGAAACCGTACTGGAAGACAAACAACACCGCCGCGGTCGATTTAGACGAAAACACTGGGAGATGTTTCAAAATCCCAGTTGATTAAAAAAACACACTTCGTACAAGCGCCGGTACCTTTATGAAGTTCTCTAAGAGGTAGTTGACGGTGACCCAGCCGTACGCCCCTTCCTCTTGACCACTCAGTACGGTCGCATCCTGGTAGTTGAAAGGGTAGGACTGGATTTTGTGGCCCACTTCCTGGAGAATCTGGACCGCCTGCTCCGGGCTGGAGATCCTGGTTGGTAGAAGAAAAAACACTTATGACTCTTATGGACATTTAATAAGACGCTGATGATCAAATATGAGCAGCTCTTTTAACGCCTTGCTCACTATCTCGCTATTTGATTGCCCTCAAGCTTCAGGTTTGACCCCTGACCTCTATAAACTACAAACTGACCCCAGATCTTCCTTTGAAAATTTCACAGACGCCAGGAAAATCAGCTGCGCATGTTTGTCAGCAGAGCAAGACGCACAAAGAGACAGACAACAGTTCCACGTGGACTCGTCCGGTGCTGAAGATACAATCTCCCAAAGGCTTTATCCAATTGGACTTTTTGACGTAAACAGTGCAAACTGTTTAAAAAGAGCACTTTGGATTATAACACTTAGCCTTACTACCAGATGATAGGAAACACTCAGGGCAGGCCTCGTTTCGCAGAACTGGAGTAAAGGTGAATGGTGCCAAAGAAAAAGTCAGGATAAACACGGACACGGTCTAATAACACAGACTGACTGACAGACGGACTCACTGCAGAAGCCTCATGCCAGCTGTGGCTCCCAGGTACACAGGGGTGAGCCGGTGTCTTTCTTTGGGGACGTCCTCCACCGCCTGGTCCAGACACGCCTCTAAGCTCCGCCCCGCCGCCCCCTGCTGGCCGGCGTAGCTGGAGATGCCTCCGCCTGGGAGAGCGACGGACAGCACAGAAGATAAAGGGATGTAACCAACAACAAAAAAATCACACCGATCACAGAGTAGAAATGTGATGACGATGTCAACGTAAAGGAAACCTTGCTTTTCTTTGCTCAATTTTCTTTTAAGAGCATAACTCCCTACTTACTCTTACCAAACATCCCTGGTTTTAGATTGGTAACAGGAAGAGATCTGAGAAAAGAAAAACTCAAATATCGATGGAATCTTGGTGGACTTTATTGGCCTGATTCAAAATTCTTATTCTCAGGCATCCAACTAGGGGATTTACATTCTCTTTTAAAATCACGAATCATCCAAGCCTCAGCATTACCTTCATGTCCAATCGTGAATATATTTCAAGAAACATAAAGGTGTTTCCACAGGGAAGGAGTGGCACACTGACTCAGTGCTCGTTCCCGATAGCCTGAGACAAAGGTTCGCTTTGTGAGTGTGATGTTGCAACACAACTCATTCACAGGAAAAAAGGTATTCGTTGCAGATCACCATCCTACTAATTCCTGAGAACGTATGGAGCAAGTTATGTGTCCCTGCTATGATGTCCCAATCAGAGGATTAAAGGGAACGGGAAAGATTCCCATGTTTACAACTTGCACGTATTCGTTAGACAACTAAAAACATTGTATAATTGCAGAGTTGATCATGTGAGGGTTAAAAATATGTCCTGTGCAATTTTAATATAGCACCAAATCAATTTAACGACCTCGATCATAATTCGATTATTTACCTTGTCAGTTCTAATGACGACTCGCATGTCGGACTCAAGATTGGTGCGTGTGAACAGCACTCACAAAATTGGCTCTTCAATTACTGGAGCCGTCCCTTTTTATTAAGCATTCGAACTTCAACACGAGCATCCCTCCGTTCATTATCTATTCCGCTCTTGTCCTTGTCCGAGGGCTGCGGCCAAATCAGACTGACATTGGGGGCGAGAGGCGAGGTTCACTCTGGACCGACTGGCAGCGTATTGCAGGGCTGAACCCAGAACCTTCTTGCTGTGATGAATGTCTGTTATTAAAGCTAATAAATAAAAATGGAGCATCTGAGAAGCAGTGTCTGAGCTTTCTTCTGTGGCCTCGCCTGGCTGCAGGCCACGCGTGCTTATGTGATCATTAACTCATGCATTAGGTGGTTTGAGTCGCGTCCAGATCAATTGGAACGAGTACATGTTCGAACTCGACTCTTTGTTAAAGTTCAGCTGTGTGTGACTTCATGAGGAGTAGGTTTCCAGGGAATGATTCAACTGTTGTATCTCCTAGGAACTGCGTGTGTTCCAGGAAAGGATGCAGGCAGATACAGCAGCCTGTGCCCTGGGCTATGAATACAATCAAACACAGATGCACCCACAAATGATTTAAAAGTCCAGACTTGTGGCTCCTTTTCCTCCTATAAAAACTAATACTGACTTTAAAGGAGACATATTATGCTCATATTCAGGTCCATAATTTGAATCTGGGTTATTACTTGAGATGGTTCACATGCTCTAATAATCAGTAAACACATCAGTTTCCTCAGACTGTCACATTCCTGCAGCTCCTCTTTCCAGCCTCTGTCTCAAACACTTGGTTTTTAGCTCCTGTCTCTTTAAGGCCCCTCCCTCTCGATGAAGCCCAGTCTGCTCTGATTGGCCAGCTGGCACCACCCTGTTGTGACTGGTCAACTGCTGCCAGCACGTGCAGGAAGTTCTCTCGCTTTACCCGGCTTTGTTGGGGGCGTGTCAGAATAGCTGCTAGACGTCTTTGTACACGTCCATAATATGGTGACGTCACCATCTTACCGAGGTATCGACCGGACGACTGACGAGCCGTTTCAGGAGCTTCAGGATCAGTGTTTTCCGTCGGGGAGAGGAGTTCCCTTTACCACAGGCATCTTAAATTTGCATAACTTCTATATAGACAAAAAAAATAATAATAACACACTCGGAGGAAAGGGAAAAACTAAAAAAGCAGAATTTCTCTCCTTTAAAATGAACAGAGGAAGAGTTCAGTTGAGCTGACTACAGCTGTTTTCCTCCGAGAGGAAGCAAGTTTATAAAAGTCACCTCTCAAATAGAAAAGAAAATCGGTTTGGTTTTTGGTGGTAAAAACTTACCCTTAACATGACATTCGCTGTGCTGGGTGACCACCCCTGTGCCATTCTGCTTGTCTGCCGGCCACTTGTATATGTACAACGCTGTGTGCGACGATCCAGCATCCAGGACGATCCCGTACTACAGATAAGAGGCAAAGACAAAAATTAACGAATAGCGAAGGGGGGTTTGAGAACAGAGACGGTGAACCATTTCCAGTTAACAGGGCTTGAAGAACATGAAAGACATTTAGGATCTTGGCAGTTTGACCTGACTTTGGGCATCTGGAAGGTGTTTGCTGGCAGGGGAGGGGGGACGGGCCTCAAAGGTTAACTAACATTAAAACCACACGCTTGCAGTTTTCCACGTGCTACTGAATCTGTGTTAATCATCTGTTATACTCAGAAATACAGAGCAGATCAGACACAAGCATGCAAGTCCAAGTATGCAATAAAATAAATGTTAGCCGCCTTATAAAAAGGCATACGTTTAGACTTATACATACTTTTAAAAAAGCAAGTATATCTGGGCCTTAGTGCGGCTGTAGATTGACATGCACTCACAAAGTGAACCTTCTGGTGCATCCTGTGCAGAGATGCAGTCTCTGTCAAAACAATTCGTTACCGCATGAGGAACTTAAAATATCAATATTAATATATCAAACTGAAATGACAGTTTTACATCCTGAAATTTTGATTCGCCACCATTTAATCTCAAGCACGAGGAGGAAGCGCTTTCTCTTAAACAGCCGAGACTAGCGCTGACTGACTCTCCGGGTTTAGGAAACCCTTTCCCACTTTATTGCCAGGGTTCTACTCTCTGTGATTAAGACCCGTTGTCCCGGCAGTGCTTCCACTGTCAGGACAATCCAGAATAACAAATCACGGCAAAACACAGAAACCTAGATTCAGAATATGCAGAATGAATTCATTCATTCAAAGAAACCTGGATTGAGAATATGCAGAATGAATGAATTTAGCCAATGCAAGAAGAGGCATGTGACTGACGAATCAAAGGAGAGGGACCACACACACACACACACACACACACACACAGTGTGCAGACATAGATACACAACACATGCACAATAAGTCATTTGCAAACAGACACCGGGAACCTGCGGCATTTGCACAACAGGTGAACGGTAACATATGGACGTTTTTCCCTTATTATACTTCTGGTAATATTCTCTGATTACTGCCGTGCACTCGGCTGTGAGGACTCCAACTCTAACAATTGCCAAAAAGCACAGCAAAGCCGCTCTAATGATGTGTTTTGTCCTTTCATTTGACACACACCATGGGAACTGCCCAAAAGTCCTGTCTCCCTGCAAAATGTAAGAACAAGTCTTTTGTGTGCTTTTGTTGTGACTAAACCACATTGTTAGTGAGTGAAAGGGCAGCTACAGTGTACAAAAACATTTTTAATAAAGGAACCATTGGTTATTGGGCGGGCAACACAAAAACGGGGAGCGCACAGGGAACAGGAGTTGCTGTAGTCGGTCTGCTCCGAGTGCCAAAACAACACTGCTGTTCACAGCGCAGTCTTGAATATTATGTATAACAATCTGTCATGATGTCACCTGAATACATGCCACAAAGTCTTGTCTCATTGTGAACGTGGCAGAGCAATACCTGACATTTGGACCAAATACCCAACTTGTATTTACATATTAAATCTGGGACATTTACAGAAACAGTAGAGGATAAGAAGAACCAGTGACACATTCTGTTTTCTATTTTCCTTTTTCTCTATATTTTTTCCAATTTGGTATATTTTTTTAACATTTGATTTTTGTATATATTGTATTTTCTGTTAGGTGCTTTGTCTGATACCTGCTGCTGTAACACCAGAATTTCCCAGGAAGTACCTATCTATCTATCTTTCCATCTATCCATCTATCCATCTATCTAACATCTTATTTCATATATACAAAAGATTTATTAAATAGAGTAAAACATGTCTACTGTAAATCAAACTGGTCTGTGTTCTTGTTATTTCTAAATCATCTAAATTATTATATTTCCATATTGAGGAGGTCTTACGCAAAATTTTTATTCACAATCAATGAAATACTCAAGAATGATCACGTGTAAACTATTTTTTCGTCCAAATCTGGCTCAGTTTAACTTCTACCAAGGAATAATTTGACTGCCAGCGTGACTTTAATCCCATTCAGAGCTGCACTCAGCAGTCAGTTGTATGTTTCACCTGGTGCCTCCCTGTCCTGTCACCCTGCACTGCACAGCTTTGGTTTCACACCCGGACAACTTGGCACGTTGACAGCCGAGCACAAGTCCAAAAATAGGTGTACCGTGTACCGTACCCCCCCCCCCCCCCCCCCCCCCCCCAAGGCCACGGGCCGGGCTGGGACGGGACCTTACCGCGAACCCCGGCGCCTCCTGCACATCCTCCGTGGGCACCGTGAGCAGCAGCACCGCGGCGAGTCCGAACAGCAGCAGCGCGATGGGCACGACGGGACGAGCGGCGCGCTGCTGAGCCATGAAGTGGAGGAGAGGAGAGAGGCTCGAAAGCTCGCTTTATTCTCCGCGTCCGGTGGAAATGTGCGCACCGAGTGTCAACGGGTCACGGCGTGTCACTGGTCGCGCCGCGCAATTACGCAGCGCCCTCCTCTGCGCGCGTGTGGTTCACGCTTTCACCTGCCGCCTCCTGTTTTACATTTCACTTGAGGAGGCAAGAAGTCTGACACTGGATTTATGAATCTCCTCTATGAGCCCGAGCCTCTGAGTGCCCCCCCCCCCCCCTCCAGTCAGTGGAGGGAACCAGCTCCTAGGCTACTGGTGCCATGGAGCGAAAAATGTCTTCACTGGGGAAACATGGCTTGAGCTCATTTATATTCAGTCAGTTAGTTAGTTAGTTACATAGTTGGGGTGGAGCAACAGTTTTTTCAAATCATTTCCTTGTTAATCTAACAGAGATGGGGAGGGAGAAAAAAAATCTCCATGACCGCAGCCTGCTGGACATCAGAGCTGCAGGACTGGCTGTTGTTCTTCGTCCAGCATTTGCATGTGAATGGCTGCAGCTTTAAAAACAAAAAAATGCAAATTAGACATGCAAAGTAACACATGAAGTTTCCACCAGAGATCTACTCTTTTTTTGTACATTAAAGCCTTTTCTTAAAGTCTATTTGTTTTGTCCTGACAGTGTCTAAATTTAGCAGAAGTTATGATAATGAGTTATTTTGAAGGAGCTTCGAAATATCGCACTGAAGCGTTTCCTTATGTTGTCTCCCATGCCAGGCACTGATTTTCATATCGGTTCCTTCACAATTTGGTAAAGATTGCAAAAAACAACAACAACAACAGCTGTCCATATTCTCATAATCTCTGACCAATCTCTGAATTATAATCTTAATATAGGCGTACATGCCACAGTGAACACTATCATCTATCCAATAAACTACCAGTGTAGGCATCCATACTCACTGGAGAGCAATGGGGAGGAAGAGAAGGAAACAAAAATTGTAAAAAAAAAAAAAAAAATACCTAAAATATGTAAAAATGCCAAAATATTTCTGCTTTTCTCTGTTTTATATCAGGAAAAGGTTCAGGAATGCAATAGTGTGCGGACATTTGTGCTCTCACATATACAGCCCCTCCGAAGAAGGTCAGGAAAAGGTTTAGACTTCTGTTCAGTCTAAAGATTTATTTGAATATCTTTTGGTTTGGCACCTTTGGTGAAACAAAACATAGTTCTGTGATGAAGTCACCTCGGGGTCTATAAAATTGTGGTTGTAGCATTGTTCAGAATTTTGTGGCATTTAGTAGCCAATGCGACTAATTGATTGATTGATTGATTGATTGCGGAAATAACAGATAGATTAAGTGATAATGTAGGTCACTGTCGGTTCGAGCCCTACAAATAATTTCAATTCCAGGATTGATGGTAGAGTTGGCAATGGTAGTATATTTTATTTACAGTTGTATAAACAAGATGATTCAATGCAAGATCTTTACTGGAAAAGGTAAGAAAAACAGGCAGTTTCTCCCTTAAGGGGTTGTGTGTGTGTGTGTGTGTGTGTGTGTGTGTGAGTGTGTGTGTGTGTGTGTGTTTTGCGTGTGTGTGCACGTGTAAATTCATGCCTGTGTATCACAACTGTTTGTGTGTAACTATAACATAGAACATTCTCAGCTGCAGTCATCGTACAGGCGCAGTACAAATCTCCTCCACCCCATCGCCACTGAACAGGACTCTATATTCACATGAGGTTCAGCAGCAGCTCTGCTCACTGCACACGCATCCAGGAAGTACTGCTAGTAACACGGAAGCATGCATAGGCCAGGATGACAAAAAAAAAGGATCAGAAGTTCAAGTTTACAAACCGAATTGTGTTTCAGAACATTGTGTTCTTGTTCAAAAGTGTTTATAAAGACTTTGCAAACTCCGTTACTCTGATACCGTAAAAAGAGATTAGGGACATTAAAACGTAAGACGGTGAAGTTAACATGTTGCACCGATGTTCTGGTGGTTCTGTTGTATAGTTTTCTGGGGAAGTCAGTATCTTATTTTACACTTTGGGAGACACCCTCGACGTAAAGCGCTTCGCAGTGCCAGGCACTGGACAGAGGGTGTGATGAGTCTTCTTTTCGACAAAGCAGCAGCGGGTTTCTCACCTCCAGAAAATGGGAAACGGCCGGTTTTTGCACCTAACCGAGACCTGCACGTGAGCTCGCAAGTCCAATTCAAATCCACTCGGGGTTAACTTTCTCGTAAAAGTTCCCCCATGCTGCTGCGCAACGTCAGCTCGGGGAGAAGGTTTTGCAAGAAAGACCGAGTGCAGGTTTGGATGAAAAACGTGGCCCTTTGATGCAACCCCTACAATCTGGAAATGAGAAAGACTGCTTTGACGGGAGAGAGAGGAAGAAGGGGGGCGTCCCCCCAAAACGCGACATGGCTCGCGGTTGCGTGTCAAACAGCAAAAACAACACCACCAGTCTTATGTAACAGTTTCATCAGATTACAAATGAATCTGAAATGTCACCTTGCTATAAATAGTAGTCAAACGCTGAGCAGATTGCATTTGGGAGATTGGCGCAAAGTTAAATGGGGGAGAGGAGATGCAACGCAAACAACTATACAGACTCTGGTATACAGCCTTCAAAAATAACAATGATTGATCAATATCCTCATTCAGATGCATAAAGCTCTTAGTCATGTACAGGCACACGCATGCTTCCATTGTCGTCAGTGGTAGACAAGCATTTGTCACGTCCACTGAGTTAGTGCCGTCATTAGTGCATCCCAAACGAAATCATCTCAAAGTGTAGATTAAAAACACAATGGTAGGTTCCTATTAAAAAATACTATGAAGCTTACAGTACACCTTGTAGTATTGCAGTATAGGTTGTTAAAGAAATACTAAGTAGTACTATGGTATCTAGGCCCTAATCTGAAGTGATATGTAGAGTATAGGGGACTTGCGCCCGAACTGGCCTATCCGTAAACTTAACCAAACTAAACACGGCCGGCTTAAATGCTGCTCAGGAAATTACATCAAACATTAAGTAAAACGTTCTGTGACGAAAACAAGGTTAAGTAAGTTAGCGAATAATATACAGAAGGAAAAAAAGGTTGTAGATGAGTCCAATGGATTCTTCTAGGCATGCTCAGGAACCCTATACCAACATCTAACGCCAGGTAATCCTGACTTTTCCAAAAAAGCTAAAAAGAAAAGGTGCAAGTTCAGTGTTTTTCAGCCTCTTCTTCTTCCCCGGCAGGCCATTTCTTCCCCAGCTCGGTTGGCAGGCGGTGAAAAGAAAAGCTTCGGCTTTGACGGCGAAGAGAAGGGGTCTCCTCTCCGTCCCCCTCTCCCGCTGCCTCCCTCCTCCTCCTCCTCCTTCCTCGTCCCGTTTTTCCTCTCTCTCCTCTGGAGCCGTTACACCACAGTGCTGACAGACGGGTCAGACAAGTTGAGTTGGCCCGTGATGTCAGTGGGTGGGAATTGCTGCAGAGGTGAAGAAGAAAAAAGTGGTGGTGGTGGGGGGGGGGGGGGGGGGAGGTGGAGGAGACACATGAGAAGATGCAATATTTAGATTTTCAAGAACCTGTGCTTCATTTTTGTGCAGCTTATTTAGAAGCAGGTGGGTTCTCTAACCCCTCTCAGGCAGACCTCAGGTTTTATTGTTAAATCTTTTTGAGGGTATGATTTCCCTGTGAAACAGTTTGGTCGTGCCTGAGTTGGGCTAGTCGGGAGCAGACGTAAGCGTCCCCGGGAGCGGACAGCAGCACATTTGAATCAGGCAATCGTTAATTTTCCATTATTTTTTACAACATGACTGGGTGATAATTGTTACGGCTCGTTTATCGCCCCACAGTCATTTGCACGCATGCAGACGGCGGCGGCTGCCCTTTCCTCTAATTTTAGCAGCTCGGGGTCACCGAAGATGAATTTGTGAAGCCGATTTCCAAAGTGCTGTTGTGTCGGACTCTTACGTTCCCGTCCCTTCACTTCACTTCACTTCACTGTGCTTCTTTGAGAGCAGAGTGTGTTGAATCGTAGGCGTCTACTGTGCTAAGAGGGGGAGACCAGATCCCGATTCCATGCAGGTGCTTAGTTTCTATGGCAACAGAGGGATTTATTTATTTTATTTTTTTAATGCTTTTGACTGGGTCTTTTCAGTGTGCGTTCGGCTGACGGCAGCGAGCAAACGTTCCGGCACAAGGCCGAGGTTTTGCAAATACATTATAAATAGAGCTTTTAACATTATGTTGTTGTTGTTGTTGTTTTTTCCTCATACTTTGAAAAAACAGCTGAGTTAGGGTGGAGCAATAAACTCCAACTGATTTCCAAACACGCCAATTATAATCCTGACTCAGCACTAGGTCGGTAAAACCGGTTTTCATAACACCCAGTGTGCATGACAACTTCTTTTGTTGGCACCCAACAAATGAATATTGTTACATGATGGAATCGCAGGACCAGAACAGGGAAGAGTCTTGCCTTGCCATCTCATACTGTGACAAACTGTTTTTTTTTCTTCTCTTCCCTTTCTCAATTAAGGCAAGATCCTCTGATTTGAGCGCCTCTCGTCTTTTAAGCCGATAGAGCCAGTACGTTCAAGCAAGTGAGCTTCAGAAGCTGCCGTGATGCAACTAACATGCTGACAGATGAGGCGACGTCCAGACTGAACCATAAAATGTTTGATTATTTTCAGAATCAACTGGAGTCAGAGTGGACGTCGCTCATCTCCTTGACCCCGCGAGTCTTTTTTCGGGTCTCCTCATATCTTGTACCTTGAGGACCTGCTAACAGCGAGCCCTACTGGGGGTCAAGCGGACCAGCGAGAGAGAGACACTTCACTGACACCACAACCACAGTTACTTATTCCACTATGATTATTAAAAGTCTTAATGTGCGGCGCCACGACAGAGATTATTTTCTTACTTCTTCTACACGTACGACAGTTACAGTAATCGGCATGCTTTGCAGAGGGAGAGAGGAGCAGTGTGGCATGTGGGTGAGGGACACTGACACTAAAGTCCATTGATATCCATTAATATAAAAGAAGGAACATTTATATAAAATCAAAAATAATGGTCAAAGACTGAAGGAGATGGCAAATCTTTCAATTAGACACTAAAACCTGTGATATTCATATATATATATATATATATATATATATAATTATTTTTTTTCCCACGAGGGACCAGCATCTGAACCCTCGATAGAAAACTCTTTAACAATGGCGGATCCACTCTTCTTCTCTTCGAACAAGACCGATTCAAGTGAGCGACCTCCAGGGGAGAGCAGAGGTTGGTTTGGTTCAATGCCGACAACACCCATAAAATAAAAATAAAGACAGGTTAACACGTGAGAAAAGAGAGAGGGACAGGAGAGCAAATAATAATATATGGACCAAATAAAAAATATATTTGTACTGAGCTCATTGTCTACATCTTCCCTGAGAAGCACATCCAAAAAGCAGTGTTAGTACAGAAGGTGTCTGTGCCTTCTCCAGAGATCATTGTTGTTATTTTTTTATTTTATTTTGGAGGCCCGTGCCAGATTCGTTCAGCGACCAGCTATGCAGCTGGGTACAACAACTGCGGGTCACTGGTTTGTCAGAGCGCTCCGAGCTTGTGGAGCACGACCTCAACGTAACAGGGCTTTTCAACGGAGCTGCGGAGGCATGGAGAAAAAACCTGACACTCTCATTATGCTGCGACAAAAGAGTCAAGCAAAGATACAAAAGATGGTGTGATACACAATTAAGAAAAGGAGAATAGTTTGTGTTTACGCTCGCCGTGTAACACAATGAGAGTCTAAGGCTTCACAGAGGTTTTAGCCGATTGAGACCTGGAAATATCCGCTGAAAAAGGCATGCACAGGTCGGACCACAAGGACACTGTAAAATAATCAAGAATCATGACAAATCAAAATATGGACAAAGCAAAAAAAGTAATTTGATTAATAGGAGTCCATGATCCTGAAAATAGACGTGTTGATTAAAAAAAGGAAAGAAAAAAGACAGAACATTAGTTTTCTTCCCAGGAGGACTGGCCGCCACGATGATGGCCTTGGAAAATGGATTTTCGGGGAGAAAAAAATGACAGAAACACCAGCGCATGCTTTTAAAACCAAAAGCAAGAACAACGGCGGCTGAAAAACCCAAACGGAGGAAAGGGCGGTGGGCGGGATTGGTGCAAAGAAAGGTGGATATACAAAGGATCAAGCAATCAAAGAGACAGGACGCCAACACAAATATATAAACACACACACACACGCTCATGTACAATACACAACAACAACATCGCCACCAAATAGGACACAATCGCCAGAATCCACGTCCAAACCAGAGGCACGGAGGAAGAGCAGCCCAAGACAAAACACCACTGGCAGACTGCTTGCGTTTGTCGCCCCTCCCTCCCTCATCCAGGAGCCACTAATCCCATCAAAAACCCCCAAAAAGCCCGGGACTCTTCCCCCGAATTCAGAGCCCAGCTCCTGGCCTGGCCTGACCTGAGTGTGCTGCACTGATGCCCTTCCGACCTTTTAGAGGAGCTACAGACGCCAAATGGTGATGGCTGAACGATGGTGAAGGGGACAGACACGTGGCAGAGGCTGCGGAAGTCGTGTGGAAATGGGTGAGTGGAATATGGGAGTCTGTCGCGGTTCAGGAGGATTATGGTGGATGTCGGCAGAGAGGACAGAGAAAGAAGACGGAGAGGGGCCGGAAAGTAGAGAGACAGAAGAGGAGGCGGAGAGGAAGGAGTAAACGAGGGAAGATGTTGCTTCTTCGTCTCCTTACCGTGTCTTTGGAGGACCTACGTCTCTTGATGCTGGAGGCCAGGTTGGTACTGATGGACCTAAAAGAGGCTTTCTTTTTGGGGTCGGGCTCTGCTCTACCACTTTTCCTATCCTAAAATAAATATATGTAGAAACGTTATTCATGTTCTCTGGCTGCCGGGTGATAACCGTGGTCTCAGTCTCACCCATTCTCTCCTCCCACCACCACCACCACCACCCGAACAAATTACCTTTACTTTATACTGTCTAAAATAGAGGGAGGGTCCTTGTGAGAAAGATTACAGCACTTGGAAGAAGTGTCAAATGCACAAAGGGGGAGAAAGAAAGGGATAAAGCCTGTTAGATGTGCAAGTGGAAGTAGTGTGCTCAGGCTGATGGGAGGGCATCTGCACTCATGTGCAACATTATCACACTGGAGCTGTTACGAGGTGGCACAGTTGTCCCCTAAGAAATGTGCGGACACATTGACTCGACCCCTAGAAATGCATTGAAATGAGTGATGACTAATAAAGATGTCAGTGGGTGTGATACCTATATACGTTAATCTCAAATATTCTGCCTGACACTTTACAGTTGAAAGTTCCTCAACTCGACACACGAGCAATTCTTAAATACAGAATTTAAACAGCTAAAGATGCTGAATATGACTTTGCAGAATATTTCAAATCTACTCGGTACGTACCTGCTAGAAAAGAAAAAAGAAAAGTGATGTTTTTACCAAAAAAGATGTCGAGCCAATTTGGTGCCCCCCTCCCTCATAACCATCAGAGTGCCCCACCAACAGCTACTCTCTGCACAATAACTGCGTGTTTGTGTGCAAAAATGAATAAATAAAAAACTCATATTAAGGTATTCTTACATCCTGAGTCTCTAGAGAGGAAGAGGGCTGCATTGGGGGGAGAAAAGAAAGAATGAAATAAATTTCCATCCACTTGATCCTTATCACTTTAAAGAAGATCCTCATAAGCAAAAGCCAAGGGGAACCAAAAAAAAGGGTCGATATTAAGAAAAAACTTAGCAAAGCAAACATCTACATCCAAAGCCAGGCAGTTATAAAAAAAAAAGAGTCGAGAAGCTACAGTGTCGGAGGCCATTTAGGATGCACATCAAAGAGGGAAAACAACAGCGACAAATGTCAGTAATTAAAGCCCATTGAAGTCATTATACCTTCAAGTGGTATAATGGAAATTCACCCCACACACAAAGGGAATGGGATGGAGAGTGCGAGGAATTAAAGGTTGGCGAAGGAATGGTTTCCTACTGCTGCTGCTGCAAAAACAACATTCTTTATGTTTGATATCATGAGGCTAAAAGATGCTAGGGAAAAAAAGAAAGAAGAAAGCAATCTAAGGTGGATGTTATTAAAGTATAAGCGGAGGATGAGTGAGAGGTTCGCGGGGAGCGAGGGAGGCCCTGAGGGCGGGCGGGGCAGTGTGGTGTGAATTTCAACATGCCAAAAAACGCCTTATGGATGGAAGGAAGGAAAAAGGGGGAAAACATAGTAAAACACAAAACATAATAATAGCATGACAAATCAATCCTGGCCAGCACTTGGCCTCCCACCCCGCAGTACACATCCTTTTTCATCAGGTCACATGACTGGGCTCTTTTTTTGGGGATACATTTTGTGTGTACCACCCATCACCAGCGCCAACCTGCACTTTCCTCTCAAACCCCCACGAAGACAAGGAGTCAGGTGGAGCGGAGGGCAGGCATGAGCTGGGCGTGGAGTAAAGATCCGAGCTGGGGCACAACATCGCTTGATTTTACTGCAGGTAATAGTAAAAACAAAATGCTCTCTTTTCCTGTTGGAAGATGACATTTCATGTTAGTAAAATGGTGAAAGTCAGCCTGTGTCACTAACTTTCTAACCGTCTTGGTTCAACAAAAATAATCAGTGACGTCAGTGCTCCTTCTCCTAATTTTGACTAATTTCCTACATGTTCTGGGACTGCAGGGTTGCAGTCTGGCCATGTGCACAGTCCCGGGCCATGCAGGGCATGCTGGACCATCAGATGAAGTGTGAGCATGGGACTTGCACGGGGTAGTAATAGAGTCCTGTTTCGTGTTGGAAACACGAGCCGTGGCAGCGCAGAGTCATTGTACGTCATCATTATCATGGTCGGAATAGGGAGGGACAGGGTCTCCGACTCTTTGTTTTCATTAACTGACAGCGGTTTCAGTCTTGTTCAGACAGTGCACTTCTGAATAACATCTCTTTTGGAAGGGAAAGCCAAAAGCCAGACAGGTAGCCCCTTAGTGCATATATATACATAAGAATAAAAGAACTCTACCTGAAGTTGTTGTAGACTGTAGTCTTCGTAAGGCTTCCGTCATACATTTTAAAATCTGCAATCTCTGATTTTCTTTTGGCCATTTGGGAGCAACAATAAAGTGACACCAACCCCCTCAGGTCTTTTTCCCTCCTATTTTTGGTCTGCCTTGTCTCCTAGTTTAATATGTTACAAGTTATATACATCTTCTGTTTTTTCGGGACAACCTAGGTTATCAGAATACGAATGCTACAGAGATGTCACATGGATGTGACCATTAAGACAAAATAAAAAAAATTAAAAAGGGAAATTGAGTCCCACAAAAATTTATTAAAATGACAGAAAAATGATTATGAAGATATTTCCCTTTTGAAAGTTGTTCTTCTAAGTCTTGGTTATATGGTAAAACAATCCAAAACATTTTTACTAGTGCAAATCAAAAGTTATGAATATTTGCGCAAAGGAGAATCTACATATTTACTCATAGTAGTTTGCCAAACTTTTCGACCAGTCACCTGTCTGATTGCTAAAAAGAGCTGTTTTAACGCTTCTGATTGGTCACAGATCCAAAATGGACGGTTAGTAAACCGCTAACAACAACAGTGGCCTTTTTCGTCATGATCAACTGGATAAATGATCGTAGAAGTCATTCAAAGATGGATTTACCGTCACAGATATGTTGAACAAAGTCTCCAAACAAAGACACCGAAGTCCCAGGCCGGACTACAAAACATCTGAGGCGCCACGATCGCACGGAAGCCCTGGCTGGACCGGCGCAAGTGTCGCCCCCCCCACAAAACAAACCGCAAGTACTGTGACGTCGAAACACTTTTTTTGTGTATGTAGCTACGTAGCAACATTAGCATCTGCGCGGTGTTGTGTTTCTGACGACGTACCGAATGTTTAAGTCCAGCGTTCACAGACCATTGCTCTGGGTTTGGTCTCTATCAACTCGTGAAGGAAATGTCTGGCTTTGTAGCAGCTAACTGTGCCATTGTGTTCACCAGTTAGCCGCTAGCTTGTCACCAGTCAGCCGCTAGCTTGTCACCGGTTAGCCGCTAGCTTGTCACCAGGTAGCCGCTAGCTTGTCACCGGTTAGCCGCTAGCTTGTCACCAGTTAGCCGTTAGCTTGTCACCAGTTAGCTGCTAGCTTAGTCTGTTTTTTTAGCTTTGTGAAAATTAATGCTATAGGGTACTCAATCACGCAACTGCTATCAAAAGACACTACAGTACTTAAAATAGGCCTATAAATTCAGATCATAAAGATTAAACTAGGTTTAAATGGCAGCTAAATGCTAATATCTAGTAACTAGAGCTGCAACTATTTTGTTAATTGATTAATTGGTAGTAAAAGTAGTTTTTATGGAGAGAGAAAAAGTCTTTATTCTGGGATGGGTTGTGGACCACGTGAACAGATTTTTGGTTAGTCAGAAGTGTAAAGCTCTCTGAAGAACACATCGTTGCGTTGTTGAAAATGTGGGCGCACAATACTGCACAGGAGTTCGCGTAATGCACCAACCCGACGCAGTATAAGCGCATGTAACACAAGCAGTGTGTACTAAGAAAGGAGGAGGCCACACAAACTGTGAACTTTGGATTTTTCCCATCGTGCCGAGTTTGTGTCCTACATAACCAAGTTGTCATTTTTGATTTGTGCAAATTAGATCACAGTGAGTAATCGGAGCAGTGCACCCAGACAGTCTTAATAATATCCCCTGAATAATAGTCCACGCAGAAGAGAACAGATTGTATTAGTTAGACTTCGCGGGCCTCCTCCCTCTGAGCTCCTCGCATGAGACCCCCATTATACGGCGGTTTGGAGTTAGAGCGGCGAATATTGTGCGCGTCCTTTTCTTTTTTTGCTCCGGGGCCCAGGGTGGCGGTCGTTGAGCAAGATGAGCATGCATGATCTGTCTCTGTTCGGCGGTGCAGAGAAATTGACATGATCATCGGTGACATGGATCTAAAACGCGGGCAGTTTAGTGTGTCCAACTCCTTTCTCAGTGATGCCCCCCGCCCCCGCATGCATTCGCCTGCTGTGTGCACCTATGGAGACACTCACGACAGCTACACACAATAGTCAGGTTGATGGCAGACAGCTCTCAGAAGGACACTGGGATCGCTGACAGGCACTTGTGATTTTTATACTCTTACCTTCCTGGAACATAGAGCTTTGGTTTTTACAGAGAGGCGGGCGGACGAGCTGCCAGGGGCATGTCACACACACTCTTAGTGTGATGTAGAGCCCTCCATGCTTTTTTCCAATCAGGGTTTCAAACCATAAAGTGTAGAAAGGAAAAGGAGGGTGTGTGTGTGTGTGCGGAGGGAGAGGAGGAGAAGGAGGAGGAGGAATGCGTCAATGCATCAAATAATGTTCGCCGCAATCTTATTGGTGTCAAACTCCTCGTACACACAACAGAAACTGTCCGCATGGCCAAATACCACGAGTACGAGAAAAAAATATGAAATTTTGGGAGAACTGACCCTTAATTCTGACGCCACTGTGTTCACATGAAGCCTCTGGCATGCACTCTTACATTTGTTGTCTTCGACAGTGTTTAAAGGAGACAGCGTGCACTGTAGCGTGACACTCTGCAGTTATGCCGACAATACTGGGAGAGTCACTGCTGTGTAATGAAGCCAGAGCATTGATTTTTCTTTTATGCTCTATTTGTCTTGTGGGCCCCTGGCTGCTGTTAATATATGATACAGTCAAAGCGCATCACCCCCACAGTAATCACTGCTATTATTGTTTTTTATAATGTTTCTGTCTGGACATTAATTTTATTCTCTTTTGCATCGGCTTTCCATGTCCACGTCATCTGACCTTATGAAAGCGTATAAAGCACAGCAGCAGCTTAAAACTACTAACTCATGCCATGGACATGGAAGGTGAAGTTTTAAATTCAGATGTCCATTATGTTCGTGTGGGCCACAAAGCTAGTTATCTTATCTTAATGTTATTCTAACAGCAAGAGGTGATTATGGAGGTGGAAATGGCCTCCTGCTAATTTTTCGTTACATACTAATGAGGGGGTCCCGGTCACCACTTGACTTCCAGAGGTCTCCTTACTGTCCTGCAGGCAAACACAAGAGACACTTTTTGGCCTCTCAGGACTCTTTAGGACCGACAGGGTTGCCTGTTCACAGTAAACGAAGACATCTGAGATCACGGATTTCGTGTTTGGCGATCTGTGCGGTCTCACCACCACTGATAAAAAAATGAAAAGGTCAGACAGAAGTCGACCCCTCTACGAGGGTCTTTGCTGCTCTCTCTCCTGTACCCAAAGTCAGGCCCTTCAGTGAGCGGGACGGCGGGATCAGTCCTACCTGCAGGTTCTTCCTCCAAACGTTGACGGCCGCAAAGGCCAGCTGCATCTGCTTCCTGCGGGCGTCTTTATGTCGTTTGTAGGCGATTTCGATGAAGATAAGGAAGATCCCCGCTGCAATCCCTCCGGCAACCAGCATGAAGACCCCTTGTTGGAAAAGGGGGAGAGACGAACAGACACAGAGCAGAGAGAAAGACATGTGAGTTGGCCGGTCCACAACTCCGCTGCCCCCACTGAGCATGAATGCACCAGTCTGCCCATCATGCCCAGTGGTCAACCCCTCCATTTTCTACCAGCTCCTACTGACGACGCAGCTGAAAACTACATAATAATAATAATAATAATAAAAGATCACAACCGCACAAAGCCACAGCACAACACTTCCACCCACGCCGACACTAAAACAATGATTTTTTTGTAAAGGTATTGGACAAAAAAGGGCTACAGTACCTCCCCACTGCAGTTTTTGTCCAATCACTTTTTTAACGCTTTCTCTCTACGCCACAAGGACCATACCTGCCATGTTTTCAAAGGTGAGTGTGGCTGGGGCATTGCTCCTTGAGTCACACTCCTGGTATCTCACCCAGGTTTTATCTAGGTCTTCCATGAAGCCGTTCTCATGAGAACTGCAGGGGGTCAGGGGTGGTGGGGAGAGAGGTGACACAGTTAATATACACGCCGCAGTCGACGGGCTATATTTCGAGCTGCTCACGCCCAGATAGCAACACAAATGAATCACACAGCTGGACAGGTGCAGTTAGACATACGGACGTAAAACTTGACAGAGACAGACAGACAAACAAACAAGGGGAGATACAGAGAAGAAAGATGTAACATAAGGCAATGTATCGGGGGGCTTAAATGGTCAATACATGACCGAGAAATCATAGTGATAAGAAACAAACAAACTAACAAAAAGAAAAGAAAAAAGAAAGTCATACGAGTAATGCAGCTTCGGCTGGGACAGACCTGAGAATGGCCAGGGACACATTCTGTTTCCAGGGGCTGTCCTTGCGCATGCCTATGCCAAAGCCCGAGCGGAAAAACAGCTCTCCCGTGGTCACCAGGTCGCACTTCTGCGAGGCTTCAAACTCCAGCACCGCAGAGTCCCAGATGAAAGCATGCAGCTTGCTGTGGGGGGGAGGGGGAGGGGGGAGGAGGAAGGTGGGAGGAGGAGGAGGAGTAGGAGGAGGGGGTTACGGTGCAACAGTACAATGATTTACATACACATTTACGGCTCCCACCCCTCTCTCTCTCGCTCGCACACCACATCGTGTTTGTGCATTCGGCTTTTTACCAGCAATCTCTACCGTTGCTTATGAAATCCAATGCCAGATGGGTGAGGGGCGCGTTTCCCCCCCATTGGATTCTCCCCGTTCGTCTGGGTACAACCTGAAAAAGGGGGCGCTCCTGGACTCAATGTTAGCTGAAACTCACACTGGTGTCAGCGCTGTCGACACGTCCACAACCTGCCGCTGTCCCTGTCTCGCGGCTGGGCGATGGGCCTGGACCAGAGGGAAACGCTGCAGTAAGTCCTGCCGCTTCCGCCTGGTCCAGAGGTCCATTAACCCATTACACCCCACCCTCCCCCCCCCCCCCCACCACCACCACTGAGCTGACTGGACTGGCCCTGGGTCTTTGTGCCCGATTGGTCGAGCAGCCGGCCCGACATGCGGTCTGGTCGGCCCGGCTAGGCCGAGACTCACTTGTCACGCACGGCCTGGATAGCCTCGGCGGCACTCTCATAGTTGTGCTTCTCCATGTGGCGGTACATGGTGCTAAGCTCCACCTGCCGCCGGAAGTAGATGTCCACGGAGCTCTGCTTCACCGTGGCGTAGATGAACTTGTCTGATGGGTTTCTCAGCTGCACACAAAGAGGACGAATTAGTCAAGTGAGATTTACATCGATACAAATTTTGTTGTGTGTTTGTTAATGAGGTCGTAAGCCGTGCTCTACACACCCTTGGGTCATTGATACCGGTGATGCGCTCCTCAGGCCGGTCCAACACAAGGAAGGCAGCCAGATTGGCAGTGTAAGAGGCCACAATGATCATAGCAAAGCCGGCCCACACCATACCCAGGATTCTCGCTGAGAAGCTGCGCGGCGCACCTGTGAGGCAAGCTCAAGGTTTAACTTCTCAGCACATTTTCTATTTTGAGTTTTCGCTGGATACCGCCATTTTTTTGGTTAACTAACAGTTCTGTCACTGCGTACTCCAAACACTGCTACTTCGTTATTGCTACTACAGTTACACAAAAAAACGAAACAAGGAAAGCCAAGAAGACAAACTGCATTAAATGAATTTACAAAATGTGAGTTGAAAGGAAAAAAGATCAACTTCATGTCGTTTTTTTAAAACTGTAAAACTTTGTAAAGACCAAAATACGCTGTCTCATCAGTTGTGTCTCACCTTCTCCTATTCCAGAGTTCAGCAACACTCCCCAGGAGAACCACATGGCAGACGATAAGGTGAGGGCGTCCTCCTCTTCTTCTTCACTGTTCACTTTAAATCTTCCAAACGGGCTAGAGTGGAGAAAATTGGGAGGGTTGCAGCAGGAGATAAAACTGAGAACTTTTGCAGAAGGGTAAAACCCCCCTGGCGACCCCCAGGCAGGGGAAGGGAAACTGAATGAGAGCGAGCAAAGCGAAAAGGGAAGGAGACAAGAAAGAAAAGCAGACAGAGACGGTGGCACATTGGGACAGAGAGCGGTGGGATGGTTGGAGACGATCTTCCCTTCGGTCTGCCTTCGTGTCCATACTGAGGGAAAGATCTGCAGGTGCTCAGGTACAAACACACACGCATACATTGATTCAGTCATGAATACAAACACATTGAAA
The DNA here is from genome assembly GCF_022379125.1 of Scophthalmus maximus. NCBI lineage: Eukaryota > Metazoa > Chordata > Actinopteri > Pleuronectiformes > Scophthalmidae > Scophthalmus > Scophthalmus maximus. Next base: position 3,066,448 of record NC_061534.1, read on the forward strand.
CTCACGTATGGGCACACACACACACACACATACACACAGGTCCCCCTTGTACCTGAACCGGTCTAGTAGGTAAAGCATCACCGCCACCACATGCACCGATAGACCCACCAGCAGCCACAGCGTGCTCTGGAACGGCTGCATGAACGAGTCCAGTGTACTGCGAGGGATTTCCTGAAAACACACAAGTCGGTTATCGATTGATAATGAACGACGATGGTGATGACCTTATCTTTATCGTTGTAAAATTTTCATGTATGTAAATAGCCTGTGACATAAAAAAAAGCACTATTTTCAAAATGGTCGGTTGCAGAGCTGCAACAGTTAGTCGATTAATCGATTCGTAATCGACTACTAAATTAAGCAAGAACTATTTTGATAATCGATTAATCGTTTTCAAGTAGTTTAAATGAAAATTCTCAGATTTCAGCTTCTTAAATATTAATATATTCTGGTTTCTTTGCTCCTCTGTGACAGTAAAAGTAAATATGTTTGGTGTGTGTACAAAACAGCATATCATCTTGGGGGTTTGCGAAAACACGATCTGCATTCTTCACCATTTTATGGACCAAACAACTAATCAATTAATCGTGAAAATAATCGACAGATTAATCGATAATGAAAATAATCGTTAGGCAAGTAAATTATTTTCAATCAGTTGGCTAAAACATGCAAAAACATTGTTTTGATCCCTTAAAAATGATGGCGATAGTATCTTTGTTTTTCTTATACACCTTCTCGTCTTTTTTCACTGTTGTGTTTGCGTTGTAGAAAACAAAGTAAAAAACAATGTGAGTTTCCAAATGTGCATTTGGGACTCAGCGGGACAAATCCATGTCCGACGTGATCGAGCACCAAACCAGCACCACTTACCTTTTTAACGAGGATGGTGAGGCCCTGATACTTAAAGGGTTTCGAGAACTCGATATACTGGGCTCGCTCGTTGTTTATAGTCAGCGGGGCGACAATCATGTCGGCCAGGCCCCCCAGGAGCTCTCCCATCATGCCGTTCCACTCTTTCTTGTTACTGTTGTTCACCTGGTGTCCCGAAAAGGAAGGTGTAAGAATGAAAACGAGCAAATCAACCTGCTGTCGGCTAGACTCGCAGCATGTTTTTCCACGTTGCAAGAAATTTGGGTTAAGCCTAATGGGGCTAGATGTGCTCCACATCTTTGGAAACGTCTGTTGTCTTACATAAGAGAAAGATTTAGCTGTTTTCCGTAGTTTTTCATGCACTGCAGAACAACGGAAATGTCAGATAATGTGCTCGTGATTGTCTGGGTTCGAAAATAATGTTTTCCGCAAGAAAAAATATTTTGAAAAATCATGCAGGATATAAATCTAATCACGTCTTGTGCCTTGTCCCTTTCCTTTCTGGTCTTACTTCTGTGCCTAATCCTTTCGTGTTGACATTCAAAAAGTGGCATTAGATCAGGGACAAAAGGCAAATTCACCCGCCGGACATTTGACGTCTGTGGATCTCTGCCCTATGACTGCATATCACTTTAATAGTTAGTGAGCACAAAACTGTTAGAGGAGCAAAATAAAAATGATTATAAACAACAAGGATTGATTAATGTGACATATTCCATGCAACCTGTGCCTCATGCGAAAATATTAAAAACACATTTGTAAATGTTAAAACTGACCCTCTCCTGAGTTCCAAACTTCCCATCAGCCACCAGGTGCACCTCGTAGGTGAAGTTCATGGTCATAGCTAGCTTGATCAGGAGGTCGATGCAGAATCCGTAGCAACACTGGGGTACGATTGGGCGACCTGTAACAAAACCAGCGATGTTTGCAAGTTACAATCACTCCGGGGGGAACATGTGAGACTTGTCTTTTGTTTGTTTTTTTGTTTTTTTTTCAATCCAATGGCGGCGCACGTAGACTGAACACAGAGGATGCGTGACACAGAGCACTGCAGACGACCACAAACACACACACACACACACACACACACACACACACACACTCGGAACTGCACACAGCAGCGTACACACTAAAGCATTTCCCAGCATCCCCAGCAACCACTCATTCTGAATGGCACACTCAGCTACATGCATACATATATAGATACCTACTGCATATATATGTATGCATCTCCAGTGGGTGTTTTGGCGGAGTGCAGTAAAAGCACAGAGATAATATAAACGTCCCTGAAGTGTTACCTGGGATGGTCTCATTGGGCCCAGTGCAGATAACCTTTTTAATTAAGACTCCATTTAATGTAATCTCCTCGTGGCACGTTCCGTCCGGCATAGTGGGCTTCACGTACACGAACGGCTCCTGGTGTATCGTCACTATCTACAACAGATGGGGACAGAAAGCTGTTTATCACGTGTAGTCAGAGCTGGATCGCATCGAATCCCGCGGGGGCTTCAGAGACAGATCCCAGCAGATTCACAGATAACCCACGAACGAGCACCCAGATGCTCATTGACGCACAGATGTAAAAATAACTGACAAGGATACAGATGAGAGCTTCCTCATCTCGGGCTCGTGAGAAATTTGAAGAGATAAAAGTCGTAGCGAATATATCACCGCCGCCTCCGTGAACGTAGATTAACTTTTCACTTCTCTCTAAGGGATAAAACGTCAACGCACTGTCCAACTCGAGCACATCAGCGATGGTCCCTACGTGATCCAAATAGACACAAACGTCACATTGCGGCAAGAGCAGCAGAGTGAAGGTACACTACCTTTAATCGAGTAGACATCTGGAAGCCCTGTGGTTTCTCAGTCTCTCCTCCCGGCCAGATGATCTTCCGCTGATTGTTCATCACCACCTGCAGGGATGCCACACACACAAACACACAGGAAGTATAATATAGGTGAGTGCTGACAGAAACCGTTGCGGCGGGTGAGCATCACTAATGAGGCAAGCTTTATATAAGCACAGCTCAGTGGCGCTTTTCGTTCACTGCGTCGACCTCTGACTTGTGTATCACACCGGAGGGGTTTCAGGAACTTATTATTATTATCATCACACCTTTCACCGGGAAAATGAAGTGCCGAGCCGTTTAATAACCAACATGCAAATCAGATATAATCATGATGTACTGTAATTATGTGTCCTGAGGGAAATTGAGGAGATTTAACACAGGATCCACTAACTGGCCTTTATGAAAAAATCTGCTCACAACGACCACGTTGAGGTCAATGAATTCAATTTAGTGTTCAAATCCAATTTAATTGGTTTTTAACTTTTAGCGAACCCAGAGTACTGAAATACTGAAAATCTGTGAAGTAGGCTAAATGGGAGCCACAGATACTAAGGGTCCATCCCATTTCCCCCCACTTGGCCCTACCTACCCTTCTGTTCTTCCACTCCACCTGTAGTCAGCATCTGACCACCCTACGTTCAAAGGGCTGTTTGAAGTGGTAGATAGCCCCTACCCCTTGATCTTCAAAAGAAATGGGACACAAAACGCAAGGGTGGGGCCAAGAGGGGGAAAATGGAACAGAACCTAAATCTGTCCCATATCTTATTCTGTGCTTTGTGCAACGCTCAGTAACCCTGTTAAATATTTCGTTATTATACTTCGGGCTCATAAAGCACCTCAGCATTCTCCAGTTTGCAATCTACAGTCAAGACGGGACAAATCTACAATCATTCAGCGGAAACCAGATCAGGTCGTAAGCATCGACCAAAGATTATATCAGCAAAACGTTGAAGCAGAGTCAACTGGTAATTTCAATAAGTCAACAGTCATTTAAATGCTTGTAGAGGAAGGGGCCAGTGTAATGCCTCTCAGCCTCATCTTAAAGTTGCCCTGCTGCTCTCCACTTTCTCTTGCCCTCTCGGAATCCATCTGTTGTAAATTTTATCTGCGCAGCTGCATTGTTTCAATGCAATCTAGGCAATAAAAACCAGCAATAAATATTTGAAAATCCCTCCCCCGCACTCATTCACTGTGACAGACTGCTGTTGCTGTCGCATGTAGCGCTGGGTGAAGTGCAGCGGACCGCAGGATTGGGGGCATTGTCCTACATAAGGTGCATCGTACTATAGATAGAAAACCGGGTCTGCATGTCCAGTACGAATTAAAAAAAAAAAAAAGACTATGATCATAGTGGTCAAGCTACTGAGCATAAAATAAAGAAGGAAGGTGTCTTATATTCCTATAAAATCACGTCACAGTTGTATTTCAAACTGTCTCTCAGTTCACCTGTGTTCCGTTGTATATGCCGACTTGAATGAGTCGAGTCTTCTGGTAGTTGAGTATGCTGTAGTGGGCGTACTTCCTGTCACCGTCGTCATTGAATTCCACGCGCCCCGTGAGGCCCTCTGGGTATTTGGACGACATGAGCACCCTGCAGCGAAGCAGATAAAAAACGATCACACGTAAGACCGAGCACAGTTGTTCATGCATGGATATCGCGTGTCATCTGTTAGGAACGCGACAGTGCGTTTTATTGTGCTAAACCATCCAGAAACCAAACAAACCCCCTATTTTGAAAAAAGTTTGAAATCAGCTTCTCTTGAACAGAGACATGTGCCACACATGGCTAAATAACGTCAGACTTTCTATACATTTTCCCAGCTCTCAGAGTTAGAAATTTAAATGTTAGATCTGCATTCGACCTTACCGTTTGAAAAGGGGCCCCGTTTTCCAAATGTTGGTGTTGCCCACGCATCCTCTCGGAGGCTCCGTGATATTCTCCTTCTCAAACAGCTCCTGGATGGACTGAGCCACCACGGCAACCGCGTCGTTGATGTGGGCCGACTCGTTCTTCCCGTTGATGAGCTGGAGGCCGATCAGACCTGAGACCAGGGGCCAACAACAGACAATCACTGACCTGAGCCGACTGACGCCTCCCCGGATCCTTTTGCAATGCAGGAGGTGGGAAAAAACTTATAGGGAGTCCACTTTAGACATCCTGAGTAAAGGTAAGACATCAGCTGCGTGATCCGCCGTCATTATTCACCTCGCAATTTATGATATGAAATAAATGGATCACTTTTCTGATGTTGCCGCTGATGACCTTTTCACAGCATGTGTAAAGAGTCCCTTGAAGTTGGATCTCTTTTTTTTTTCATGGACCTACCAGCTAAGGTTTGAGCAAACCGCACGGCCAAGGCACTATAGTACATCTGTGTTAGGGACCAAACAAAAAAAAATAACACCACCACACCTAAATCTAAACAAGAGCAACAATCCAACTTCAGCTAAGTTTTCTGATTGCAACCAGGTCCAACAGTCTCCCGGAGAGAAGCTGCAGTGGATGTGTGGACGATACAGGACATGGGACAGGACGGGGAGAAAAAGAAAGGCTCTGGGGTTGGTTGTGTCGGAGTGCCTGCAAGGAAAGGACGCTCGTTTGTGACCGAAAAGTGAGAAGGTGTGCAGATAGAAACCCAGGAACAAAGAGGAAAAAAATGCTTTTTTAAATCTTACCATTCTACCAGTTACCTGTTGCAAAACTCTCCCCACATAATTCATTAGAAACCAGGGCATTAATACAGCAGAAGAGCACAATGAATGTTCCTTTGAATAAGCCAGGACGCACAAATTGAAACTAAAAAAACCAGAGTGCGGACACATCACATTTAAACCTTTAAGCACATGATGCTTAAACGTTCAAAAGGCTCAACACAACAACCAACCATTATACGGTTATTAATCATGTAATCTCTCTTGTCTAATCCTCCGCGTGTTATGATTGGCCGGGGTGCTAACCCGTGTATTCCCACGTATCTCTGCCAGATGAACGTACCGTCTGGCGCCTCGCTCAGCGCTTTACCCGACATCTCCCGCTCGCCCACCAGCCACACGTAGCCCGAGCCCGTCATGTTGAGGAAGCGGGCCGCCTTGTACACCGCAGCAGCGTCTTCCTCACTGGAATTTACGGAAGACATTTTTAGTGGCTTTGTTGTTATTGTTCTGGAGGCCCCTACTGTCACATATACTGTAATTATACACACATGTAATACGTACGATATCCACTTACATCACCCAATCTGGGTTATGGTAACGCTTGCATGTCATTTACTACTTTTCGTTGCATTAATTAGGAGACATATGTTTGTGTTGTGAAGAATCTTCCACAGATTTCCTTTTTGTTCTTCCCTTAATCAGTTTAGTTCATTTGATGTATCTCATACATATTTAATAAAAAAACGGATTGAAATAGTCAAACATTGAAATACAATTTGAATGTTTCCAGCAACTGAAGATTAACTTCCGCCGTTGGGTCGAATTGGTTTGGGATGAGGCTTCTTCTTAACAACCAAATTTTTCTGTTACATATTTATTTTGAAGCCCCAGTGTGTAATTTTTGTAATTTTCTGGCGGCATCTGATGCTAAAGTTGTGAACCCACAATCAACTGAGCACTTTATGGTGGCGCACCGCTCATTCCATTTCCGTTTTTTTCAGGCAGCGCTGAAAATTTTGTGTGCATTTTGTGCAACAACCGTATTCAACACGACGTAGCAAACACGGCGACTCACGCAGAGGTCGGGTCCACCTCATGTAACTATATTTAACTCATTCAGAGTTGACGAAAAAACATTGGTTCTTTGTTGCAGGTGATTATACATATATGAAGTGTTATGGACAATATATTCAATTTCTGTGAATAAGTTCTTCTGAATATTACAGAAATGTAGCTTTAAAGTGTCTGGCAAATACAATACCTTCGTCATCTGAAAATGTGGGTGAAGTTCATGTGCACTTCGTGGTGAAAAATCTCACCTGGCCGACAGTATGATGACGCGGGCCTCCAGCTCTTTCGCCTCCAGCAGCAGGGCAGTTAAGTTAGTCTCCTGGCTGAACTGGAGGACTTTCTCTGCCTGTGATCGGGGCATAAGAAAGGTCAAGCCAGCTACTTTTCCCTACCTCAGACACCATGCTGCCTCGTTACCTGCTTGGTCTCGAGCTTGGCCGATTTTGTTTGAAAACGGGACAGAAAGAGATCAAAAAAAGGAAAAGCGATCCAGGGGGAACCTGCTGAACTAAAAAAAAAAAAAAAAAAAAAAAAAAAAAAAAAAGCTTGGAAGGGGAGAAAAAAATAAAATTTTGCATTTGTTTGCATGCAAACTGAGGGTTATCAAGGCTCCAAAGAAGGACGTGCATGTGTTAGGTAGGGGGAAGAAGAAGGTCAATGCAACCAGTAACTAAAAACGGGTGAAGGGGGGTGAGGGGGACGTTTTCCCCCAAACAAAAAAATTGTTGAAAACTGGGAAAGTGCTACAGAACAGGAGGAAGTAGCATCTGGGAAACGGCTTTGTCCCACACTACCGGTTCTCCACATGGACTTGCAAACTCTTTTTGTGTGTGTGTGTGTGTGTGTGTGAGAGAGTGAGTGTTCTGAGAACATGCATTCCTTTATTAAAGGAAAAAATGAAAATGATAAAAAGCAGGGGGCGCCGTTCACTGATTTCTTTTTTTTCTTTTTTTTCTGTGATGACCGGAAATTATAGATTTTTCATAACAAAAATCATTCTTCATTTAAATCATAGGGAAATGTCTCAAAGTAAAAACTTAAAGAGAAACACGTGCTACCAAGAGAGAGGGACATTTCTGGGTTCGGCTGGTGACTGGTTTGGGCTGGTTTCTAGTTGCTACGTTTGGAAAGTTGGTGGGCGGCGTGCATTGACCATGCAAATATACCTTGGGTCCTCGCTTGTTGTCATAGGACAGTTGGTCGAGGTTTTCATAGTTCCTTTTTTTATTCTGATGAGTAATGTGCACAGAGAAAATATGCAGACACAGAAAAATATTATAAACAGTTGAAAATGGAGGGCAGTAAAGCATTCCAACAAATCTCCACTTTTCTGCTTCAAATTGGGAGCTTTAACAGCGGGGCTTGCAAAGAAACATCAGAGATGACCACTTGTCAATAATGAAATCATGAATAGAACCTGTTAAAAAATAAATACAAATGTGATTCGCCTGCATCAGTCAGAAAGATTCGGATTCAAACGCTGTCACTTCTGCACCATACTGTAAGTTAAAATTACACATCTTCAAACGCATTAGTTTCACGAACAAACATGTCTGTCAAAAAGAAAAAGATCAGATTTTCCACACTCTCACCATCTAGAGCAAAAATATGTTTTACAGCAAGAAAAAACTGCAAAACTTCCTCAGTAAACTTTCAATCTCTCCAGCCGTCTGTTGAGGTGACGTCATTCTTCTGCATGTACAGTTAGAGATATAACACAAAAATCTGGAAAACTAGCATCTCTTGAAAATGTTTTACAAAATTGTGATTTTCATTAAAATTGGTACGAATCGAAATGTAAAAAGCCTTTATAGAGTTAAAAACCACAATCACAAGCCAACAATTCACACTTTCATTTTGTATCCCACGATATAATTCCCGCAAATAGACACTGGCTGTGTCCCAGTTCAATACTGGATGAGGATGGATGTGTCCACACTGGAAAAGTGACAAGCCTGAATATTGAATGTATTGTGGGATTTAGTGCACAAGGGGAACAGAGGCTGTACTCACAGCTTCAAACTGTTAAAACAAATTGCGGTGAGAGAGCTCGGGAAAGGCAAAAAGAGGTCTCTTAATCTTCAGAAAACTCATCTGTTTTCTCATTTTATAGCGGAACTAGAAAACGTTTTGGCATAATCCTGTCATTATGACATGAAAACAGATTCCCCAATGTAATGGGAATAGAAAAACAACACCGTCCACGCTTATATTGGCCTCTTATTCACCATCTTATCCTCTTGGCCTCCGGGACGAGGTGTTAGCGGAAAGATGACGACTTGATTTACAGCACAAAGGAACAGCGCTATAGCGTTTTCCCAGTATCTATGCCCATGATGCCAAATTGACAAAAACAACTCAACCTAGCAAGAGAAAAAGACGGAGGAACAAAAGCAGATAAAACAAGAGACGGACATTTACGCCGTGGAGAGAAGCTCCGGGTCTCAAAACATGACACGCAGTTCGGCTTCTCTCTTCCAAATTATTTGTACGAATTGGGATCTTAATGGTTGTTTTCTGCTTTGGACAGAAGCCAGGCCGCTGAAACTTAGTTAGCTTTGCCATGATGCTAACGCTGCCGCTGCGAGTCAGAAAACCAAGTAGGACGCTTCGGTGTACATACTTCTTTCTTCTCCTGCGTTATCTCCAAAGTGGTGTTGACAACTTCCTCGGGAGGTCTGACGAACTGCGTCCTTACCGACGTCTTGCTACTGCAGCATCTTAACGACAGTGACCAAACAAGAATACCACCTGGAACCACTAGGGGGCACAAAAGTTATCTGTTGCCTCCTTCCACAAATATTTTACACTCATGGCTAATACATACACCTTCTTTGTAAAGATTAGCACTGACTAGATACATTTTGCATGTTGTAGCTAGGAAAATCGGTCACTTACGTGACCTGACCTTACTGAGCAGGATCAACTCTATTCAGACACCTGAGGTGTCATCGTTCGATTCTGTAAGAGGAGAGACATACTCGAGGAGTCCTGCCGGAGCCCGGGGGCCATTTTGCAGGAAAATACATTGTCTTTTCTGCTTCACAGGTTTTCTTGCACAGCTGCCTTTTACTTCACGGCTCACACCTCGTTGAACTCTGGGCCCGATTCCCTTCCTTCACAAAGGCAAACGCTGACTTTGCATCGGTGCAATGTCGAAGCTGGCAAAGCGAATTCACAACAACGAGCTGTTCCATTCACTAGACCTGTTGTACAGGCGGACCTTCACGTCAGTCGTGCTAATTTGAGTACGTCTGATTTTTAAATGTGAAGAGGTGGGGTTGAAAACAAACTGCTCTTTGATATTTTAAAAGACAGAAGAACAATGTCTTATGACAAATCTGCATTAAAATGATACTGAAAAAACGTGTAATATCCTCCTAGACGAGTCGATCATTTGTCCCTTTTTCGTTAAGAAAGTTTGGTTTTGTCAGTGACATTAAATACTATGTTAATACTAAATATCGTGAAATGAGAGTGTTTACACATCCTCGGCTTGTGGAAATACTCTGAAAAAATATCTGAAAATATTCCAGCAGCACTGCAGACAAAAAAAAAACACCCTCTCTTTGTCTCTTTTTCCCCGAAGAGTTTTTCTGTGTGATCTATTTTTGTATCCTCAGCCAGGCATTAATATTTCATGTTGCGTTGGCCACGTTTGCACTCAGACTATGGTCCACCGTGTACAGAGCCTCTTTTTGCGGGTGGTGACAGCGAACCCCCCTGAGATCTTGTTTGGTTAAATTATGTAAATTTATTCAGCACAAAATTGGGTGATTAGCAAGAGTAACACATCCCCTTTTCTTTTTTTTGTGTCGAAGCTGTAATCGGCAACATCCAAACAAACATCACCTACCGTCGGCTCCGGCAGTTCAAGCTATTACTGCATTTACAGTCACGTTTTGTATCTGACACCCTGATCCAAACAAACGTGAATACAAAGAAAGAGTGTTTCGTTGCTCTGAGGATGCCGTGACATACAGTGGATGTCAGAGTAGGGGGCACAACATGAGTTAAGTGGCAACCCGGGGCAACCCGAACAAATTAAAAATATGAATTCATGAAAACATGAAAACATGAAAATTATATGAGTCTTCAAATGTCCTTGCAGCTCTCAGGCATATTTGGTGTTATGCCCAATTAACATGCATATTAAGGTTATTATGCCCCCTTTCTAAAGTGTGTTTTATGTTCAATTCCCGTATTTTTCTTATTTCTTATTAATGGGTCGAAAGCAGCAATCTGTTAGTTTGACTCACTTTACTTCTCTCTCAGCCCTTGTTTCTGCAGTGCTGCAGAGATAAATCTTTCAGAGGGCAGAGGCCTATTTTCATTTGCAGATTAACACATGTATTTTATATTTAACACACTGTGTTTGGTGCTATAGTAAGGGTGTATGTGGCAGTGATTCAAACTAATGTTATGTTATATGGTAATGTAGGAAATTGTATTTATATACAATTTATTGTGTTGTACATTTGACCATTTATGGATAAAAATTGCAATTATTGCCGACAAAACACAACAGATGCAACACTTAGAGTTCTGCGCAAGGGGTTAAGTTCAGAGCAGAGAATCGTTTTGCCTCATGCTCATGAGCCAAATGCCGTTTGTCAAGCTCCAGTTGAACTGTCATAAGCCTTCTACTCAAACTGGCTTCTGTCTGCAGCAACTCCACCGTACAGGCCTGATTGATGGAGTGATGCTGAAATGTTCATCGTCCCGTAGTCTGCAGAGGACTTCTGAGGCTCTGTTCCACACCTGAAAGTCTGGACCAAGGTTTGTGTCTTTGTTACATTGTTTACATACCTATAGGTATGTGTCTACCTAGTCATGACATTGATTGGTTCGTACGTGGCTGATGCCAGTGTGTTGTCAATTCGGCGGGTAGTGGTCCAAACTTCTTCTATTTCACAATCATCAAGGCCACTGTTCTCTGGGGAACACTCAAAGCTTTACACACGGTTTTATATTCTTGCCCCGGTCTGTGCCTCGCCATGAAATTTTATTGTGCAGGTCGACATAGAGTTTCTCAAATTTAATTTCTTGTTTGTGTAAAAAATTGAAATAATTAAATCAGACAGGAGGCAACTGACTCTACCTCTTAAAGTCTTACAGCAAAGGCTCAGAATACTTTTTTTCTAATGCTGCAAAGACATTATCACTGTGTTATTGAGCGTAGATTTTTGGCAATAAAATTGCAAAAATGGTTATTTGATTCCATTAGAATTTAAAATACAACAAAGTGGAAGTGAAGGGGTCTGAATAATTTCTGAAGCCACTGTATATCGGACTGTAGAGACACAGATGTTGAGTTGTCAGTAGGCAACATTCTACGGATTCAAGGGGCTTTTAATACACAAATTTCTCTTCCAGATCGCAGGACGTGAGTCAATACTGGATGATTTGACTCATCAGTGTTATCCTCTAAACTGCTTGAAAGCAGTTGCACAATTAAACATGATTAATTCAAAAATGCTTTTTTCTAATGGTGGTTGTTTGATCGTTACCGATCCCACTTAACTTAAGCGGCTTGCGCTTTAGCTGTGGCATCCTTCTTGCACATTACCTCGGTGTGTGTCATATTCAGCGTCTCCTTCGGCTTCTGATTTAATTAAATCTCTGAATCGAGACTCATTTGGTTCAGCCACACAATTACAGCAAAGAGCCCCAGAGCGCCACGAGTATGAGGAAGGAAAGAAGGAAAAAAAAAACATATCCCAAGGTAATTTCATTTTAGTAAATGACTGGATGGAATAGGTAGCACTTTTGTCCTCTCTTCCTTCCTCTCTCTTTGTTCCTAAAGGGCACGCATCGTTGCAGTCTCAAGTCTGTTTTGGCTCAAAGCAGATCAGCATTTCCCAGTGACCCACATACACAGCTTAGAGCCACACTTAAAATGGATGCATCAGCGGTATCCGAAAAAGGCGAAAACACCTCCTGGATCTTGTGAACATGATAATTAGCAGGTTGTACACAAGCCCTCTGTGTACAATAGTGAAGCTATCATCACAAACACACACTGAAACGCCTCAATAGAACAGTTCAACACCTCGGTCTGTGATGGTTTGCAAAGCCCCGTGTTAAAGTCCACTATTTGGCTCCCACTGTGGATAGACACAGGATAATTTGGACTATGGCGAAAAGCAACGTGAAGATGAGCAAATAAACGTACAAACTTTTGTCAGATTAGACCACATTAGACGCTGTTGATGCCTCTAGGTATGTTAGCCAATGTTTACACAATGGTGAGAGAGAGATGTGGCCACACAACAGAAAGGAAAACAGTTACATACATAGAAGACCTTTCTGAGGTTTTTAAAAAAAAAACTTACACACACTCGCGCGCTCATGCTCGCACACTCTGGGATTGGAAGGGCAAACCCCCGGGGAGCCGGAGCGTCTCACCTTTGTCTCTCTCTCCTCCAGCAGGGTCTCGAGCCTCTTCTGAGCGGCCCGCCCCTCGTGGTCGTCGCTCACGATCAGGATGATGTGGTTCCAGTTGAACTCGCGCATCAGGTCGAACCACACGTGCGCCTGGTGGGAGTAGGGCGGGACTGTCCGCAGGAAGGACAGGTGGATACTCTGAGGAGCGGGGAATCGAAAGGGATTAAGACTCGCGACGGGTTGACTCCTAATGAATGACTCACAACTTGCAGCATAGAAATTAACGGACAGCAGCTCTCCTTGAGGCACATTCTGACCTTTTAAAAGGTCACGAAACACATTTGTAATTGTAATGTAGAAGATTTAACCAGATAACATGAGAACAACACTGTCACCGGGTTGGAAAATATCAAGGAGGGAGGTCAGGGTGGGTGGATCGACAAATCATGGGACTTACAGCATGTCAACATTGGTTTCTTTTCATTTTAACCACAATCTTTTGTTAAACTTTTTCAAGTGGATATTGTGGCCCCCTAACCTTAAAGAGATGGTAATTTTAACATAAATCAAGTCAAAATCAAACATCCTTTTTCTTCCTTCTAACCATGATGTTTCCCTGACAGTATAGCAACAACCTGTAAAGAGGAAGTCAGCTGCAGCGGCTTTGTGAGTCGCTGGATGACATGCTTCCTGAGAGACGTTGGCTTTACGTCAGCAAAAGCCGGAAAAGTCCTGAAGGATCTCTCAGAGGAGGAAGAAGAAAAAGGGACGTTTATGGCTCTGACTGTGAAGAAGAGACTGGCGAGAGTTGCTGTCGGCAGGGAGTCGTCCCTGACCGCCAGCAACCCACCATCTTGACATTTTTCTGTGATTTAAAGGGGGTGAAACATCAATGCAGGATGGCTCCCATGCAGAAGAACCTGCAGCGGGTGTTCAGGATTCAGGATTCCTCTAAATGTTTAGGCTTTCCTAAACGTCTTTTGTAGTCCCATCTTTGGAAATTTTGGAAACCATGGCAGACGCACATCGCATAATATTACGTAGTATAGTGCAAGTGGAGTCGGATTCTCTAAGCAGTGCTGTCGGCTTTTCCTAAGAATCCTATGACTCCTCCTTTACACCTTTCCTTGACCTCATGACGTTTTCCATTGAGTATGTGTTACACCACATACTAAAACTGAAATCAACAAACAACTAATCGCTAATGGTCAAACATCCTGAAAAGAAAAGCATTTCATCCTCCCTTCAACCACGTCAGTCACCTCAGACTCCCGTAAAAATCTCTGAGTTTTAATTCTCTGTTGAAGATCTGGAGACGTGTCCCCTCAAAAATCCTTGAATAGACATTTTTTAAATCGAGTGCATTCGTGCGTTTTATTCATGCGATTTGCCTTAAAGGCTTCATTTTTAGTGGTTTGTGCTTCATAAAAAACATTACTCAGGTCAGGCGCATTATTAATGACGCGCTTTCAATTTCCAGCTGGAAACCCATTTAATCACAGGCTCCTCTAATGGAGAGTGATGGGACGTTTAATCTAAGAAGCTTTTGAAGCTGCCCCAGGGGAGCTCCTTCCTCCCTTCGCTCACTGTTCACTCACTTCCTGTTGTCCTCCCTCTTTCTCTCTCTCTCTCTCTCTTTCTCTCTCTCTCATCCGTCACTCACCTTGTCTGAGTAGATGGACATGCGGGTGGTGAGCCCCACCACGGGGATGCGGTAGAAGCCCGCGGTGTAGGAGACGGGCGTCGGGGTGAGGTGGTCATTGGACTGGGGAGGGTGACTCACCAGGATGGCGTAGACCTGCAGAGACACAGAGGAAAGGACACTTTGTCATTCTGACAGCGGCATTAAGACGGAAGTGTGAATACCTAAAGGGGCAGTCAGCGATCTTGGAGAAAGCTCGCTTCTCTCTCTTTGCTGTTGACGTGATTTGACTGCTCTGGCCGGGGCTGCGAACCCGCGACCTCGGGAATGGAAGGCCGACGCACAAAAACCGCGAGGCCAAAACCGTGGAGTTGCAGCCGCCACCCGCCAGCACGTCTCTTGTGTTGTGTGGCGCTACCCGAGCCATTTGTTTTGTTTCACAGTGCCTGGGCTGAGCTAGGGAAAAGCACGGAAATATTTGCTGATTTTTACAAAATGTGATAAGCTTTAAAATCGCTTACTGGCCCTTTAAAGTCTTACTAGAATAAAGATTTGGGTCTTACAGGCATCCATGTTGAGCGTATACCTCAGGGCGTTCTGTCTTTAGATTTGTCTTTTTTTTAGGTGTAGTTTTGTAATTTAACAGATTACAAACCCGAAAATATGCCGTCTGCCACAAAAAACAATTTGGATATTAATTAATCACGTGATATAAAACAACATGAGGAGCAGTAAGATGTCCATAATCCTTCTTCCTGAATCCTAAAATTATGTAGCAAACAAGGAGCGACAACGAAAAGACGTAAACGTATGAAACTGTTCTGACATACAATACCAGCATGTACAGTAACAACAGGAAAAAACAAAACTAGTGCCAAAACACGACTATATGATGTTGATATTATATAAATGTTAATTTCAGTGTGTTGTAGAAAAAATGTGTTCCAGCATAAAGATTTCATTTGTTACCCTTCCGATCTAACCTCCTGTTTTCTCCATCTTAGTTTAATTTGAATTCATGCAAATTTATTTAAGCCCAATTCATTTTTGTTAATATTTTCAATGAATCAAATTAATACAGAGATGTACATTGAATCTGGGCTCTGGGTGCAGTTGTCTGCTTTCCTCGGATGTTAATACAAACAATCTTTTTATATGATTAAAAACTTGTGTTATGCTTTAAATACAATCTTTCATTGGAATGTAACTGCTGACCTTAAAATAGTGTATAAAAGGTTAAAAATAACATTTTTTTAATGTCTTTTGTAAATCGTCTTCAGGGACGATCTCAACCATAACAGAGAAACAGAAGAGCAAATGAATATTTTTCCCTTTGTCTTTGACTGTGTGTGCCGGCTGTTTGGTTTCAATCCTGCAACGAGCAAACCAAAGTCCGGGCCCACAACTTTGAATGAAAAAATAACTTCCTCTCTTGTGCCTCTCTCTTGGAGCTGCAGCCTTGAGGAATGCCACGTCGGTAGCGGAGAAATAAGGAGGAATAAGGTTGGCACGGCTGTGCAGGCATCGGATTACTGGATATGGAGCGGCTCCGTGTGGTTGGGTCAAAAATGAGGTCTTATCTTCCAAGGATCGCTCCCGGGCATCTCCTCCTCCATCTGCCACTGACTGATCTCCATCTCAACATTCTGAGGACTCTTCTGTTCTAATCAGGTTTCATTTACGAATTGTGTGAGGATCTGAAACCACTGTTGGTGTAATCTGTACAGCCTCTAATAGGCTGCTCTCGCACACTCTCAATGCTTTTGGTAACAGAAGACTGGATGTGACAGTACTATTTTACAAGCCTCTATCAATTAGAGTCATCACACCAGGCAGAGGAGCGAGGACATGGAGGCAGAACTGACGCTGTGGGTGTGTTCTTTCGCATGAAGCCTTATTGTGTGTGTGTGTGTGTGTGTGTGTGTGTGTGTGTGGGAGCGAGAGGGACTTCACGACTCAACATGCTTATGACATAACGGTTTTCGTAGAGCCATGAAGAGCATCACACGAGAAGATGGTCGACGCATTCCAGCGTGTTGTCGGGCGGCTTTAAAGCTGCACCATGCGTAACTCATGAAATGTGTTTTGTTCGTCAAGATCCGTGGCATATGTACGGATCTTAAAAGTCTTAACTCTTCTGCACAGAAGCATTTTCATGATCCCACTGCGGTGGAAGTGGTCCACTCGCAGGAGGGGCCAACTTACACAAAAGTGATTTTGCTCAAAACTGTCTACACAGCCAAATTGTCCGCCGCCGCCGCCGCCTCCTGCCAAAATGTCATCGTGCAACACTCGCCCGCACGTTGAAAGCCAAGCGGTTAATTGCGAATGACATTCTGCACATTTTTGTTTCACCCCTCACTGATCTGCAGCTGTGTGTCCTGAAATGTACAGTACAGCTGCCGCCTTCTCATTAAGAGATGTGGCCCCAAACCAACCAACGCCTAATATTGTTTTGCACGTCTGTAAAAAACAGATGGGTCCGTGGTTTAGGGCCGCAACAGTTATGTTCATAATCGATGAATCTGGCGATTATTCTCTCGATTAGTTGTTTGGTCCAACAACCAAGATGATGTTTTGTTTTGTCCACACACCAAAGATATTTAGATTACAGTCATAGAGGAGCAAAGAAACCAGAACCTAGTCACATTTTAGGAGCTGAAATTAGAGAATTTTGACCTTTAAAAAATATTTACTATTCAATTAACTGTCGCAGCTCTAGTCTGTGGGGAGTTCACAGTGTTTTTTTGGAACTTCACAAGTGGACTAATCTGTAGCGTGGATGCCAGATTGGACAAATGGCAGCACCAAATGGCAGCAGAGTTATTGTACCCTGCTGCCATTTGGTGTTTCTATGCATTTGGGTATTAATCTGTTAATCTGCTAGTGTGAGGCTGTGGAGACACTAACAATTGTTTTTGTCAAGACTAATGATGATGATGATGATGATGATGATATAGTCATGGCAACCAGTGTCGTCCAGTGAGAAAACACGTCATGTTGTGGCCATGTAAATCAACTTTCTATAGGGGATTTCAAGGCGCTTGACGCCGAGTCTTAACAGAACCATTTCCACTCCTAAGGTGGAGATTCATCGATCACATAGCTGCTGTAACATGGTCGAGATATTCCATCGATCACACTACAACTGGTGCGTAACATGCAGTGGGTTGATGCTGCGCACAGGCGCAAAGGGGGGGGGGGAGTATCTACCTGGCTGGAGATGAGGTCCTCGCACACGGACAGGGCCATCTGGATGGCGTTGGGCTTGTGCGTGACGGAGATGGCGGTCAGCTTGAACTTGTCGCGGCCGTACACCAGGTTCGCCTGGGTCACGGCGTCTTTGAACACCTGCTCGTACCTCTTCTGGCTCAGCACGGCGCCGATGTTCACGACCTTCGGCTCGCAGCCGGCCCGCGCGCAGGAGCACGAGAGGAGCGCCGCGAGCAGGAGGAGACGCATCGTGCGGACCAGCAGGCGGCACAGCGCAGCCCGGTCGCCTCGCTCCCCCCCGGTGGCGGCTCGGCTCGACCTGCTCCTTCTGGGCAGCAGCGCGGCTCCAAGCCCCGCGGAATGCGCGACCGCGGGACACGATCCAGGAGGGTGGTGTGATGCGATGGAGGAGGCAGGAGGGATGAGGGGGGGCCGGAGAAGGAGATTGATGAAGAAGGGGGGAAAAAAAGGGGATGGGGGGGGGGTGGATTTATGTGCAATGCGGAAGAATGTGCACAATCATGTCAGGGGCAGGGTGTCAACCGGGGGCGTCCAACCCGCATTGTCCACCTTCTTCTGCAGAATTGCTCCAATCTCTTTTTTCTCTTTTTTTTTTTCAAAAGATGAGTTGAGTTGAAGCGTAGTCCAGACTTGTTCCTGTCCGCGGTGACAATCACTCGCTCCGTGCGAACTGATCGCAGCGATCCGGTCGCTGCGGGTTGAGCCGCTGCCGCCGCTGTCCTTGGTGCTGACAGCTGTGCATGCGCGCCGCGTCTGGTTGCGCGCGCTCCCGACGTGTCGGCTCCCCGCTCGTGGGCTTTGCGCGTTGGCGTGTTTCTGCTGCTGCCGCTGCTGCTGACGATGCCGGAGCACAAGAGCAGAGAGGAGAAGCTGTGTGTGCTCACTCGTTCCAAAAATAAATAAAAATACACGTGCCTCATCAGCGCGTTGAATATGACGAGACGTGAAAGCAGAGATCAGTGAAGGATGCGCACGACATGCCGGCAGCAGCGTTCTTATCAGGTTTGCATATACCCGCAGGGCAGTGAAGGGCTGACAGATTAAAACAGGGTAAATGAGACGGTTGTGATGTTTTTCTTTTTTTCTCTCCCCTGAATTAGCCTGATTGCACAGGGAGCAGATGGAGGGTGTTCGTTCCACGCCCGCGGGTTTCAGGTCAGAGTTGAGTCATGGACACGTGCTTTGATATGACACTTCTTTTTCTTCCCTCTCTCTCTCTCTGTATGATTCGCCGCCGTGCACCCTCTCCTCCGCCTAAAAGTGGACCGACTTGTCATTGGACAGGCTCATAAAACACGCAGGATGCCGGTTGCCATCCGTCTCTCTCCGGCCGTCACACACACTCACACTCCATCACGAGCCCAGCTCACCCGCCTCGGCTTCGTGTCTTAAATCCTGTGGTGTGTGTCTGTGTGTGTGTGTGTGTGGATATGTTGTATAATTTTTTTTTTATCTCCGCGCTTTGGAGTGTTTAAGATGACTGTTGAGAGCATCCCTGCAGCAACACAGCAGAATCTACCCCCCCCCCCCCCCCCCCCGTTACCTAGGAAACAAGAATTTTTTAACAACACACACACACACACACACACACACAGGGGATCTTTATACATGCAAACCCATGCATGGCGAGTTTATTCATCAAACGTCGAAATATATCACTTTATGGAGCTGCAGCATTAAAAAAAAAGACATTTAGTCAAAGAGACTAAATCAAAATAAGCAAACACTCATTTTAATTTACATTCATAAGTCAAACATTTCAATATTTTCCCCCTGAGATGATTTAGCTCTGGGTCTTTTAAGTGTGTTTATTCCACAGAAAGAAAATAAAAATTCATAGGTGATTTGAAAACGAGGCCATGAGTGAAATCATCGACCGGTGCTCTGAATTATAAATCACACAACACAGTGGATGTCTCTCATGTCATGCAGCAGTGAGCTGATAAATTAATCAACAAGGACAATATCATTCATGTGAATTGGAGAAAAAAAAAAAGATGAATGAAAAAAAAAGATGCACTTCCTGGTTGGTTTGTTCCAGAGCTTTCAACCACATCCCACAGTCTTTAATAGCAGACTACTGTTCAACAAATGAAAACACTTATGTAATGTAGGGGGATTTACATGAATCATACCTTAAAATGTTTTTGTTTTTTTTACTTGACAGTGACAAAATATTTGATACAACAAAAACGCACAAGAACAAAACATTCCCATATAGACAAAATACACTTTTAAAAAAAGAGTCTATAATCATATTAAACCCGTCAAGAGAAGATAATTAGATTGATTTGTGCAGAAGCTGGAGGTTTGTTTGTCTGATTCGCCGGACGACGTGGCTGGCTCCAGGATCTTGGGACATAGTGTTCCTCTGTAGCTCAGCCCGGACAGATCCATTTTCAAAAGCATTGTTCCTGGAAAAAACAAAGCTTAAACTGAGAAGTCACCAAATACGCTGCCTCCAAAATACCAGCCACACAGACAGAGAGAGAGAGAGAGAGAGAGACAAAGGCCCTGCCGCCATCAATCCACTGAAAATACCTGAAAAATGAACAGTGTTGAACAAGGCACATAATGATTACCACACCTCAGCCACAGACAGTTTGTGTAAAACTCACCACTCACTGGCCTCTTATTAAATTTGTGTACGAAACCCTGTTTCCGTACACTCTCGTCCACTTCGCTCCCACTCACCAACTGCTCACACATCAATGAACCTGGACCAATCTGCTCTGCAGCCATGATACGATATACGTTTGATTATTCGCTGCTGCTGGAGCAACACAACACAACAAGGACTCTTTAGCTCAAATGAGCACAGAGGCACACAGGCACACACACACACACACACACACACAAGGACGGACGGACGGACACACTCGAGTCCACACTTTGAGCCGTCCGCCCACACAGAAGCAACACAGACTCATACACCGCCCACACAGTCCTCTGCAAGGCTGGAGAGGAGTGTGTATCTGTGTGTGTATGAGAACCAGTGTTGTTTAAGGCAACTTTTCATAAACTTAACAGTGGGAGATATATATATATATATATATATATATATATATATATATATATATATATATATATATATATATATATATATATATATATATATATATATGTACTGTATATATTAGTTGGGCACACAAGGTAAATGTATCCAAATATCACAAGTCATAAATCCAGACAGTTTCAGACTCCAGATTTGAAAGCAAATTAAAATGAATAAGCGTTAGGAGTGAATTAACAAAAGAGAAATTGAACATACAGCTTCATACAAATGCGAGGCCACACTGATAGAAAATGAATCTGCTGTAAGAGGTTTAATGTCAAACTGTATGGAACTTATAAACTGCCAAAATGTCGCTGCAGTTCTCACACATAATTCAAAACACAACAGAATAACCCCATAGTTATGATGTTAGATGTATAATTAAAATGGAGTGTGAAGAGAAATATTAAAGTCTTACAGTCTGAACAGAAAACACAGGAGCAAAACTCACTGAGCAGCCTCCTCGGCTAGCAACCATAAAACATAAACCAGCCAGTGTATGTTTATCATTTATGTCCATACAGTTAACAGTTGTAGTTAACGCTAAATGACTGTAGCATTTAAATCAACTTTAACTTTTTCATTTTCAATGCTTAAAATCTTTCATCATTTCCTATGTAGATTCCTCCTCTTTGACGCTGCAGTGGTGATGAATTTTTTGTTGTTGCTCTGGCATCATCAAAAGATCTTAAAATAACCAAATCCTCTCGAAGGGTGATCAACCCTTTCATCGTACATATCTAATTTTAAACAAAGTTGAGAGCGACTAAAGTAATTCCACGTCATGTTTTCATAATTTCAAACATTGGAGAATCAACCGCACACATGAAACACAAGGTGGGTGCGAAGGCGGGGCAGGAAAGTCTGTCTTGCTTGAACTCCTACACGATTTAGCGCTTAGCACGACAGCGGCGCATTTGTTTCAGAAAACTGCGCGTCTCCAGCTCATCGCGTTGCCTCACGAGCGTTTCTAAGGACACATTTGCTCCGACCGGTGCCCGTGCATGTAGAATGCTAGTGCAACATAAATGATGCGTGAGTTTCCCCTTTAGCGCAGCAATGGAGCATCAGCGTTTCTGCTGTCGATCGTCGCTGGACGCCTGGGACACGGAGCCCACGTTTTTCTGATCGCAGCAGGGACCAACACAGGCCATGTGCCTGAGGGATCTGCGTAATGGGCTGCCTTAAATGAGTCGTCTGCAGATGGATGCCTGCCTATATCTGATGTGTTTCTCATGTAGTATGGAGTCCTTGCGTAAATTATAGATGTTTTCGAGCCCCCTCCGTGCTCGCTCGCTCGCTCGCTCGCTCGTCCCGATGCCGAGCCGAAGTGTTGGTGCTGCAGAGAGAGAACACGCCGAGTGTTTTGGGTTTTCAGACTCCGGCTTTGCTCGCAGCATCCTGCAAAGCCTTATGGGCGGGCTGAAGGCCCGATCAATACGGATCAATTTCTCATTTCACTGTAAGAGAGAGGCCCAATTCCAATTCCAAATTGGTGTTTCAGTCATTGGCAGCCCGCTAACTCGGGAGAGAATTAGTGTTGGATATCAGGTAAATGGTGGCACATGTTACTACACCAGATTTAAAAAATCCACCATCTTGTTTCCCAATCGTATGTAGACGCAGCATATGTAGAATACACGTGTACAGTCGGTGTTCCAGCGAGTGCTTCGAATTTGTTGAAACAGAAGGCGTTAAATGTTATTGTCTCTATACATCAGTGTTGCCCGCGGCAAGATTTCTATGCATTTTTTATACAGTGTTCTGGGTAATGTATTTTTTATACCTTTTGAAAACCATGGGCCTTAGAGTTTACAGCCAGTCAATCAATGATACTGGGGAACTTAAAGTATTTGAAAATCTATTTAAAAAGATTTTGTCTTTATTTTTTATGGCCATTCGATGGCCGTGGCACAAAACCAAACTGACATTATGACCCTTAAAGTTGTAATGGTGTAAATTGTTCATTCATCCCTACTCACATCCCTTCATCCTCTTTCCTTTCTTCCCACATCCATGTTTGAATATATTGACAGCAAGACATTAAAAAAAGACAGATGCATCAATTCCCGCTGTCGCCACTGCTCTGTGCTTCCGTCTATGATTGAACAACACGGATGTGAAGGATTAACTTTGTGCAATATTAAAGGAGATCAAACTGGGTTTCAGTTGCTAAGAATACGCAGCAGTAACAACAGAGAGCATCCGAGCAGCTGTTCTTGTGAGAAGTAGGTCAATACAACAACAACAACAACCCAGAAACGATAAGTGGAGTTTTGATCCAAAGTCGAGACCTGCGTCAGCCCCTCTGTGTGTGGCACCGGATCGTCTATCACCAGATGATAGAGGCCTTTACAAATCTGATTATTCTTCATGTGATCCTGCAAAACATTTTTAATACAGGTCATAGTCAGGAATGAAGCTTTGGAAAGAAGTTCAGTCTGGAAGATTTGTCCTACAGCATGCTCACACGCCTTTTTTCTACCTGCTCATTGGTCTTCATCCAATCACAACCTGACACTCGCCAATAGTCAGTAGCTTGTAAGCGCTCAAACCTTGACAATGAATTGAAATTGATACTGTTCACCATGAATTTAGTTTATTCTATAATTCTAGTCTAGTCCTGGACCATATAATAGAAATTGTGTATTTCTTTAGATGCCCCTATGGAACTTGTATTGGTGGGGGAACCAGTAAAGAGCTAAACTCCTGAATGGACATTGTGAAGCGTAAACTCCACCAGACTTCTGCTTTAAGACCCTCTCACCGTACTCAAAGGCACAACCTAGTGGCCAAACATGGGCAGATCAAATAATCGCCTTTCTCGCACTAGATGGACTAATTTCACACGTCATCTTAGACAATCAATGTGTGTATTTCACCTTACAGCTGTGAAGGATTCTATATTGTATTTCTCCAAAAATATCCATACCCTGATCCCCCGAGGAAAGCATTTATCAACTCACTTACAGAAACTAAAGCATATTTTAAATTGGCTATGTGAAGTTTTCTGCCATATTGCACTATACACATAACAGGATACCTACTGTCCATCCATCCATCCTTTATCTAAACCACCTTGTCGAGAGGGCGGGGCAGACCCCGGACAGGTCGCCGGTTTATCACAGGGCCATGGACACAACGGCTAATCATAGAGAAAATGAACAGTCCTGAATGAAGAGGGTGAGGGCCGTGACGTGAAAGACGTACGACAAAATGAGCTGTGTGACGAGCTTCGGTGTATATGCTTCGTATACTGTTACTCCTGTACGTCAATCTTTGGTTTTTTTTCTCATGAGAGACGGCAGATTCCTCAGAACCGAGACATCCTTCCTTCCACAGAAACCCTGAGGACATCCTTTCCTGTTCTTGCACCACCTTGAGTTTCAGGAAGCGCTCATGCAACATTTAATTTAACTCTTGATGTTGCAATTCAACAGAGGACAAAGGAAACATTTGTGTATATACAGTATATTTTTGTTTTTACCTTGTGCTTGCTGCCTGTACCTTGATATTGTTAGTCAGCCAACTCATAACTCAAATCTCACTTCATATTTTATAAGAGAGTCAGTTTTTATTCATGAGTATACTTATAATCCTAATAATGATGGGACAAAAACTCCCACTTCTTTATTCTAGAGCTGCAACAGTTAATCGATTACTAAATTAGATGCCAACTATTTTGATAATCGATTAATCAGTTCAAGTAGTTTTTATGGAAAAAAGCCTTAATTCCCTGATTTCAGTTTCTTAAATGTGAATATTTTCCGGGCTCTTTGCTCCTCTGTGACAGTGAACTGAATATCTTTGGTGTGTGGAAAAAACAAAACATCATCTTGTAGTTTTGGGAAACACGATCTACATTTTTCACCACATCATGGACCTGACGACTAATCGATTAATCGAGGAAAAAATCGACAGATTAATCCGTCATGAAAACAATCGTTAGTTGCAGGCCTACTTCAATCCCCAATTTATCAGCAAACCAGAAGCCCCTCACTGTGGAGAGGTCACTGGCACTTGGGATGTTCAGTATTTTCCGGCCTTGACGATATAAGATCCACAAATAAAATTCACAAAAAAGCAATGTGTGCTGCTCAAACATTGCTTCTAGTCTAGTTGTCTAGAGTCGTGGTGTGTTAAATCTTCTTAGATCGTTCAACAAGTCGTTCAATGAATTTTCACCTCGGTCACCTCGCACTCGCAGCTCTCCATGGGTCGGAAACCGCGCTGGTAAATCCCACAGAGAACCGTGGCATGCATTCTCAGGAAGTTCGCCCCCTCGAGAATTCCCACGAAACGAATCGCATGCCATTGCTTCAATTGCCCCCAAGACAAATGTCAGGTGCGGTCCTGCTCCAGCCCCCCCCGGGCGTGACTCCACCCGAGCTGCGCATCCTGTCTCCAAGACTGCGAGCGCGCGATGTCAGTGCAGACAGCGGGCGTTGCTGTGGTCGAACAGTCGCACCATGTCCGCAGAGAAGAGAGCAGCGGCCGTGGTCGCGTTGGCGGCGGGCGCGGCGCTCGTCACAACGCCGCTGGACTCGGGCGTCGGCGCGCTCCCGCTGTGGAGCGCAGCGGGGCCGCGCGCCGCCGCCGCGTGCGCCCTGGCCGCGCTGGCCGTCGTGGCCGCGTGGCGTCTGTGCCGGCTGCTCTTCGGCCCGCTGGTGATACTGCGGACCGCCGACGACGTGGGATACGTCGCCGAGAGCGGTCGCTCCAAGGCGCAGGCGGCAAACGAGGCGCGGCGCAGGAGGAGGACCGGAGACCTGCCCCCAGTCTATCCGAACGGCTGGTACAAAGTGCTGGACTCGTGCGCGCTGAGGAGGGGCGACGTCAAGAACGTCACTGTTCTAGGTATGATGCTCTGATGAGACACCCAAGCAAATGTATATTCACTTGTATCTGTAGACATTTTAACGTGAGCTGCATGTGTGAAGACTGAGCTCAGGTAAGTGTCCAGGTGGAAGGCACATTCGACCCACCGGGGTCAGATACTGTATTCAGAAGCTGATGTCACTTAACTCTAAGTGAATGTCATTCACATTTCAGGTGTTGCAGTTGGTGACAACCACACCCATGGCAATGTAGACAAACAACTGGTTGATCAATGTGTTGACACAACATCACCAAAATTCACTTTGGTGATCAATGAATAGTTCAAGTGTAAGTTGTTGTTTGTGATGGTTTTCCGCCTCGTGCACTTGTCTGTCTGCTCTCTGTTGTCTTGGTAATGAGGCTCAGTTGCCAGGGAAGGAGAGACAAGCTCATTTTACAAAGTCTTTAACAAAGGCCGAAGTAGTTTACACACACACACACACAGGTGTTTCAATGTCACTGAGGTAAATGTTGTGGTTACCATATATTATACTACTATAGTAACTGTATAATGACATAATGGTATAGTGAAGCTGTATTTAACAATTATCTCACTCTCTATTTCACTTGTAACTGATTCATGTTTTTGCCTTTGCAACCCAGTGTCATTTAATTGTGGAAAAAAGGTCCATTATATTTTCTTTTAAGATCATTTCCGTCTTGAGAGCACTGTACCCGACTACCTGGGTTTTAATGTCAATATGCGTTGGCGACGCTTGATCTCCTCAGAGAGTTTTCTTTGAGTGTGTAAGTTCAAAAAGTTAGAGTGTGCAGTCACATAACCCACAATTAATAAACAAAGAGTCTATGAAAGTTTTTATACCTGGAAAAAAGAAATGTACCATCCACTATATCAGTGAATGGTCGTAACTATTAGTATTTGTTCAAAAATCATCTCCCAACTATATTTCCAATCAACTCATTGATCATTTAATCTCTGGATTTTGTTTGAATATGTTTAAACAGATTCATGGTATAAAGTGCTATATAACAAATCCTCACCTTTGAGAAGATGTTACTAAAGAATATTTTGTGTTCTTCCTCGATACCGATGATGGCGACTAAAACAATGAATACTTACGTAATACAAAATCATGGTCTCAGCACCGAATTTAAACGTGCCAATTATTTTTATAGTATTTTATTTCCGTCATGTACTCAGATAGGAGTTTGCTCAGTTGTCAGGGAGCCTGATCCGTCGAGAGGTGCCGGGGAAGAACCATGTGGTTGAGAGATTCCGGGAAAAGGAGTAAGCGCACACTTCGTCACCCAGCCTGCACTAATCTGGGAGCTCCCACCCGACTCGTGAGCCATGTGAACTATTTGCCCTTTGCCACCCAGTTACAGCTGACACCCCACTGCTCCCGCTAAAATCCTCCCCCCTTTAAAACAGTTTGCTCCATCTGTCAGTTTCATATCTAGGCAGAACAGAATGGGGTATAAACAAACAATATCAATATCAAAATATATGACCCAGCGTCTCCTCCACTGACAAATTTAAGCATAGCACCTCAAAATTATAGACGACAATATTTAATTTCAATGCAACTTTATTTGCATAGCGCCAAGCCACGCTGAGGTGTCTCTGATTAGCAAGTGCACACTCAGTTTGTTTGTTGAGAAGTACACTGATAACTTCAATATGAACTGATTTTTGGGGATGGTATTAAAAGTCGGACTCTGCTGTGATGAATGATCGCAGGTGAGCAGGTGGCAGTGTTTCGCGGCGAGGATGGGGAGGCCCACGTGCTGGACGCCTACTGCGCTCACCTGGGTGCCAACCTGGCTGTGGGAGGACAGGTGAAGGGAAACTGCCTCGAGTGCCCATTTCATGGATGGCAGTACAGTGGGAGTGATGGCAAGTGTGTGAAGATCCCCTATGCGGAGAAAGGTACGAACTGAAGGTGACGTGTTTGAACTTTCTTTTTAAAAACTGCTGGAAAGAGTTCATCCCCTGGGGAGCATGACTAGGCTCAGTGAGATGACTGAATGATGGTTGAACCAGCACTGTTTGGTAGATAGTGGTGAAACAGTTGTTGATAACTGAACATCCACTGTGAACAGAAGATTGTAAAAGTAAAAACATTTTTTTTTTTCTCTGAATACATCCCGACTGAAGGGGACAATGACTCAGATTCCCCGTTTTCAATTTGACTTTCAGTGCCAGAGTTCGCGAAGGTCCGCCACTGGCACAGCTGCGAGGTCAACAAGCAGATCCTGGTTTGGTTTCACTGCGATGGAGAAGATCCTCAGTGGGCCGTCCCAGAGATTCAGCAGATCACAAAGGGAGAGTGGGTCTATCGGGGGAGAAGTGAGCACTTCATCAACGCTCACATACAGGTAGGTTTTCTTTTTTTAGGATAAAACCACATTCATAAGGTGTTTCTATTGCGTCAGGGGTAGGGGAGTGTTCACAAGAACCTCATCACATGACAATGTCTCTTGGTGACCTCCCCTCTCGACAGGAGATTCCTGAAAATGCAGGAGACTTTGCTCACCTCAGTCACCTGCACAAGCCGGGCATCATCAGTGGCACAGATCTGCGCTACATCCACAACAAGATCTTGAAATTTTTCCAACACGACTGGAAGGTAAGATGCTCGTGCGGGTAAGACGGCTGAATGTTATTTTTTGATGCATCTGATGGCATTTAGACCTTTTTGATGGCTCGTCTGAGAGAAGAGCCTGCGTCTGTGTTTGAATGCCACTTTGTAATCTATGTTTGTGAATGTGTGTTTCCTCCAGCTTCAATGGGAGCCTGAGTCAAAGCCCAACCAGCACTGTTCTACGTTGTCCCTGAAGCACTGTTTCATTCTGTTTGGACGCCACGTCCCTCAGTTGGATTTAGATTTTGTGGCCACACAGGTAGTGTAAAGATCAAACTAGATATGCAGTGAAATACATGAATCAGTCCCTATAAAACGAGTTTATCAATAACTTTGGGATCATGCACATCACTGTCCATATTTCAGAAGTACTCTTCGAGACATTATCCTCCATTTGTTTGTGTTCCAGATGGGTCCAGGTGTGGTGTTTCTGCAGTGTCACCTCGGATTATTGGGCCGGGGTGCAATCATACAGTGTGTAACTCCAGTCGAGCCTCTGCTGCAGCACGTCACCCACACCATCTTTTACCAGTCCAATATGCTACCGCTGATTCCCAAATTCATCCTCAAAGCCGAAACCATTCAGGTGCAGTTGACACTTTCCTTCTTCACTCACAGTAACGTTAGAGCTGCTGCATCGCAGGAGAAAGTCGGAAAGACACAGTTGCTCTATAATGAAAAGAAAAGAACAAAAAACATTGTTAAAAGTACGGTGACCCCGATGTGCAAACCACAACAGCAATTATAGGTTAGGTAGCTAACTAGCGCTCCAACCTCCCAAACTGTGTGTGATGCTCGAGTTCAAATTTTTCATCAGAGGGGAGATTGCATTTTGTTACAATAATTTAAGTTCAGTTGTAAAACACTGATTCACACTGATTTATTTACAGGACGATATATATATACAAGTACATTTTTTCAAATCTTCTGCAACTGTGCCATCTGCTGGATTATCAAGTGCACAGTGACGTAAAAGAGGGTTGAGGGATTGCTGAGCATTTTTAATAAACTTTAAGACGTGAAACTAATCTATAACATATCATGTCTGGTAATATAAATCAATTATCATTCACTCGGTGCTTGTCTTTTCACCAACATCATTTCTAAGTCTTGTCCAGTGAGCTTCTCCTGTTTTCCTTTTTCTGTCCAGTTTGAGCGAGATGTGATGATCTGGAACAATAAGAAGTACGTCTCCAAGCCCCTTATCGTGAAGGAGGACGCAGCCATCCAGAAGCACAGGCGCTGGTTCAGTCAGTTCTACAGCGAGAACAGCCCGAGGATGCAATACCAGCGTGACAATTTGGACTTTTGACCTCTCTGGACTACAGGAGGAGCGAGGATGTCAGGGTTGACCTCAACTACATACTGTATCTCGAGGCATGTACATTTTACAGATTCTGTATGGTTTGATGAATGATGCATGAATGATGCATGAATTCTAATTATATATGCAAATTCCCTTTTAACCCTCGACATTTTTCCATATTTTTGGTCCGCTTAATAATTCTTGTAAAACCTCAACCCTGTAATGTAAAGTCAAGTTATATCCATCTTGTTTTTTTCAGGACAACATATATATGAATATGTATGCTACAGTGATATCACATTAATGCATAGTGGGCTTGTTTGAGTGAATATAGCCTTTGATCCTCCAGCCTGAAGTGCCTGAACTGAGACTGAGTGGGTGATTTCCACACATACATATGACATTTTGATAAACCAGTCAAGTTATCAATACTGAGAACAACAGAATTGCTGTGTTATGATGCTGACAAAAAATACATATTAAAACCCAGTGGACACTTCAAAATATATACCCGTGGTGTACCTTAAATACCATCTGTAAATCAGCAGTTCCATGTTAATATAAATATAAACCACGTGCTCCTAGTTTGAGTGTGTATCAGTGTCTTTCTCTTTGTGGCTTTATCTCTATTTGTCCGTCTTAAATCTCTAATGTGTAAACATTGAGGTATAACTGTATAATGGCAGGCGTGTTTGTTTTCCGATTCGTATTTCGGGTTGCCAGCTGATAAAGACTTAACAGTGAGACTACCTGTCGGCTAATCTACCGACCAGTGACTTCGTCATGTCGTCCCTCGAGAAAGTAAAGTCCGGGTCCCAGAGGAGAAAAGAAAGAGAGGAAAATCATCACCAGCAACAAAGAACCAAGGTTTTTTCCGTCAACTCTGAATGAGTTGAATTTAGCGACATGAGGTGGACCCGACCTCCGTGTGAGTCTCCATGTTTGCTACGTCGTGTCGAATGCGGTTGTACCGGAAAAAGGAATCCGCTGTGCGCCACCATAAAGTGTCCCCTGTCGGTCGCTCAGTTGGTTGCGGTCTGCAACTTTGCCACCACACAGCGCCAGAAAAGTACAACAATTACACACCAACACACCAATTACCGAATTTGTTCGAAAGCACAAAACTTCTTGTGCATAGCACACAAACTCCTCGGAATCTGTTCCGCCTCAATATGATTTTCGTAACTCCCCAGTCTACACTTCTGCACCGCACTGCATGTGTGAGCGTGTTAAATTGAGCAGAGTAGCGATGTGTTGACTTGGCCAGTGGCACTTCTCTGGCACATGTAGCACCGCTCACGAGCACTCCTTATCTGTGAATGTACTTATCTTATCTGGGTTCGTGATGGGAGAGAACCGTGGTGCCTTTATTCTCCCGAGGCATTAGCCGTTGGCTCACATTTAAACACGCTACCTACGTTGGGGGCGGTGTTAAGTTCACTGAAAACATAACTTTTGTCTGACGAAGCATGGCTGAAGCAGACGTTCCGCCGGAAGAAAAGCAGCGAGCAGCCGCGGAGGAGACTTATGTCAGAGTCTCGTACACGGCGAGCGGAGCAGAGAGGCCAGAGGACGAGGGCGACTCGGCCGCGCGGCCTCTGCTCCAGCACAAACGTCGGGACGGCCGCGATGAGGATCACGGAGCAGACAGGCGGACGGCGACAGACGCCGCTGACCGGACCGCGTCTGCTCCTCCACGAGAGGCGGAAGTGGCGCGCGGCCGCAGCGGAAGTGGCGGGAGCTCGCGCAGTGCCAGCGGTCGCGGCGACGAGTGCCCCGTCTGCAGCGAGCGGTTCGACTCGCGCGGGGATCGCCGCGTCGCCTTGCTCCACTGCGACCACACGCTGTGCCACCACTGCGTCGCCGGCATCATGGGGCGCGCCAGAGACCCGGGCAGGCTGCAGTGCCCGCTCTGCCGGCAGACCACCCCGTTGCCGCAGTGGGAGATCAGAAGACTGCAAGAGGAGTCCTACAGCAACGGCGTCCAGGAGGCCGCGCCGGCCTCCGTCGCCGTCAGCCCTGGTCCTGAAGCCCGGGCCGCCGACGCGTCGCCGCTGTGCTGCGTCGCTCGTGGGGACGCGCCTGGATGCTGCGTCCACCGCGCTTCCTGCCTCGACAGAGGACCGGGACTGATGCGGCTGCACTCGCTCTGCTTCTCCACCACTGCCCTCGTGCTGCTCCTCCTGGTGCTGCTGTTTGCAAAACATGGCCGCTCCTCTTCCAACGCTATCCACACTTTTCAGTAATGGCTTGAACGGATTTCAGTCGTCTGCAAAATGGTTTGTTGCCATGAAATACAATTTTCAAATGTAAAATGTGTTGTGGTTGTTGTTTTTTTTCCACCAGACAAACCGGTACTGTACATTTGGATGAACGAATGAGAACGAGAAAATGAGAGTGAACTAAATTCTATTGTGATCAGTACGGAATATGGGGTTTGAAGTGGAACCCGTTGGAGCACTCCTACGAATTAGGTGCTTCAGATACTGAGGGAACTTTCTCCGGAGCCTGGACAATTCAATTCAATTTCTTTTTTAACGTTTGACAGTTAACAAGCTACTGACGAGAGGTGAGTGTGGCAGGGAAATCCAAACAGCCTGAACAAATATGAATATTTTATGTACAAATGTCCAGGCTTGTGCACACAAGATTTTTTTGCAAATAGGTTGAGCCTAATAAAAGCCAGAGAACGTGTTTGTTTTTTTCCCCACTCGTAACGTTTATTGTACAGATTTTTTTTATTCAGGAAATGCATCACAGGGCGTCTGTGGCATGAAACGATGGGAGGCTGGGAAGGGTGCTGGCCCAGAGGCGAACAAAACGTGACCTCATGTCCTGTCCAGCGGAGCTCTCGTTCATTTTGGCGTTGATCTCCAGGAACTGGTGGCCGCCGCTGGTGCATTCAGGCCAGACCACGGGCACCACCAGGTTTCCTTTGTTGGGGTTTCTGTGAAAGTGCAAAGTCTCGTCAGTGTTTTGCATTGAAGTCTTGTCAAACCATCCCCAAGTTATTAAAACGTTGCAATGTTGCTCAAGCGCGCGCGTGCCGTGTTTTTACCCAGTCCTGGCGAAGTTAGTCCAGTACGCAATCATGTAGCCCGACAGGTCTCTGTGTCTGTCTCCATAGGCCTTCGGCGTGGCGAAGGGTTTGCCGAACACGAACTGCAGGTCATCGGCGTGGTCGGCTCCCACCCAGTCGTGGTAGGGTCTGCCCGGCCCGGCCAATAAACTGGGCTCAGACAGCAGGTAGGAGTAAGTACGGCCAGACCTGTCAAAGACCCCCCACAGTGTGTTTTAGTCGTCAGTCTGACGATGCATGTCCCAAAGGCTTAAACGAAAAGCTACCGTGACTTTTTCACAAACATTAACTGTAGTATGATCTTGTTATTCTGTGGATGTATGTAGCGAAACCGAGAGCAGTTCGCCAAACCTGGCGTTAGCAGCATGCAGATAAATGGCGGACAGAACGGGAACCAGGAAGAGGTAATCGGTCCCAATGTCCACAGCAGTTCTCCTGATGGTCTCCTGGACAGGTTCCGACCCCCAGTTGGATGAATATTCGGCGAAGGCGATGTCCAAACCAACTTCCCCCTTCTCCTTGGTATAAGCAGCAAGGAGCCGCCTTACATCTTCTCTGTAGAGAAGAAAATAACAGAGAGCTCTGTTAAGTCGACACATTTGGCCTCTTTGCCTTCATGCTCTCGTATTTCTCTCCTCTGAAGACAGATGCGCCTCACACAAGGACGTCTTTATCCTTGTTACTAAAGGAAGGAATGTCCTGCGAAGTGAAGAGGTGACCATCCATGTTATTAACCCCCGCAAGGTAGTCTATGTCCGCGGCATTGCGGAACAAGTTGCCAGGCTGATCAGGCAGGAAGTCTCCATCGACTACCGGCATCAGTAGCAGGCTCGTCACTCCGGGATCTGAGACAGATGGAAACAGATATAATGAGTGGCAGCTAACAAATGTCTGTTAGCGGGCCACCTGTCCAGGGCGTACCCCGATTTCACTACTTCCATGTTTGTAACAAGATTTTTTCTGAATGTTGAGGAATGATGCTCACGGTCCGGGGAGCCTTGTGTGACGCGGGGAGAAGCCATGCTGAGAGTCGCGGCATCGGTTGATTTCAGACAGGCCACCATCCTGTCATCGGTGGGGCAGCCGACCTTCCCAGCAACCTGAGCACATGGAGGGTGATCGAGTCAACGTTTTAAGTTGACTTACAAGGTGCTCTCTCACTGTATTTAAATCTTTAATCCATGCCTGCTCAGAACGAGCTCCCTCGTCTCACCTGTGCCTGTTCCTCACATTCCCTAAACCCATATCTCCATGGACTGTTACAAGCTCATCTCCATCTGAAGGTAACACCACCACCATCCTGGTAGCCCTACTGTCCAGAGGGCCACAGTCCAGTTCTAGTTTCTGGAAAGAGTTCTGCTCACTAACCTTTGCTCCTGTGAGCGACTCTGTGCATTTCCATCGAAAAATGCTTGTAATGGGAACTCTTATTATCCTCTTCAAATATGAACAAGTCCCATTCTGGAAGTCATTTGCCAGATTGTCTTTGCACTTGACTAGTTATAGCCTTCCAAGCTGCTTACTAGTTTTTTTCCTTATTTAATCCTCATGTGAGTGAGGTGTCAGAATCGTTACTGTCACAGGCCAAAAGGGGAACCAAGAGTTCAGAAGAGCAGAAAAGTTGTTGACTTACCATGTTGGCTTCCACGCTATTTGCTGAAACCCTTATTTTCTCACTTCCTAAGTAGCGGAAGCCGCCTTCAATCCCCTATGTAGTTTATACCAAAGCGCTGACCTGTTTACCAAAGGCAACAGCCTTCTTGAAGACGGATTACTGATTCATTGTTAACAATGGGGCTGCAAGTAAGTTGATTAACCTACAAAGTTGGTGGGCTCACTGCATTTCCATGTACATACTGTATGCAACTTGAATACACAATGTAGACCGCATACTCACAGTTTAATGTATCACAATTCCAATACTTAATCAGATGCGATCTAATAGTCGGCTTCTCCTGTGACAGCTATCGCCTGTCTCCGTGATATCTGACGATCACATACCTCCTCTACAACCTTGCGTGGGTTCCTGTTGAGAGCCCAGGGGCAGAAGGCGACGCCGCTCTGGGAGATCGCCCTCTTGAACAGCCCTTTGTTTTGGGGGGAAAGCATCTGTGTTGGAAAAGATGCGTACACAGTGTTAAAATTACTATTTGTAACGTTGTTAATTTGCCAATCAATATGAGATTCTATGGGGGGGGGGGGTATAAATTGTAATTAATGTCTCTAAATCCTTCTGCTTCTTTTACAATAAATTATTGTCACTTAACTCCAAATTATTTAGAAAGTTGAAAAATCAAGAAAGCTAATCAGTTGCAACTTGCAAACCCATATCCTCGATGGGCATAGTGGTGTTTTTTTTCTTTTCGAGCTTCTCACCTGGAAGCTAACACTAGCGCCACCCGCAGACTCTCCAAAGAGGGTGACGTTGTCCGGGTCTCCTCCAAAGGAGCGGATGTTCCTGTGCACCCAGGCGATGGCGGCGTGCTGGTCCCACAGACCATAGTTCCCTGTCACGGTGACAAATCTCACGTCAAAAGCACATTAAAATAACCCAAAGGATTTGGTTTTGTTTTGGTCCATCCCCGTTAATTGTACTCACCAGGTAAGCTCGAGTCTCCTGTGCTGAGGAAGCCCAGCGTTCCCACACGGTATCCCACCGACACCACGATAACAGTGCCCTTGTCTGCAATTTCCTGGCCGCTGTACAGATAGTTGTTTAGGAAATTTGGCCCCATTGAGCCCCCGACCATGAAGCCTCCCCCATAAAACCAAATCATCACTGGGAGGTTTGACGACACTAGAGGAGAACAAGAAGTGATTCGTAGGTCTTACGAGCAAACTCTTTCTAATATTGATGAAGTGCAACACAAGAAAAGCTACCATGTCGTCCATGAGGAACCCAGATGTTGAGGTAGAGGCAGTCTTCACTACCGAAAGTCGAAGTCTGGAGCATACTGATCTGGAGACATCTACTGGCAAACTTAGTCGCCCTCAGTATGCCTGGGAATGAAAAGAATACTGGTCATTTTGAAGGCGTGATTTCTGCAGTGCAAGCTCCCACATCAGTTATTTTAAAAATAATGTATTCAAATGTTCAGCTCTTGTTTGGTCAGACGGGCCTTAAACGCACCATCCCAGCCAGGGTGAGGTTTGGGTTTCTCTAAGTTTCCAGGTTTGGCAGCGAAGGGAATTCCTCTGAAAACCTCCACAGAGCGGAAAAGGCCTTGGGGAATATTTTGTCCCTGAACGCTGCCGCCCTCTGTCTGCACAACACCCAGCTGGAGACAACAGTCAAAAAAGAGCATTCAGTGTTATAAAGTGGAGCCTACTGTGGAAAAATAAAGCGCGTAACAAAGTAGATTATGACATTTGAACAAAAATTAAATGAAAATTTCAGGGTAGAATAATATTTCATATTAAAGTGCCTGGATTATTTGAACTGCATTTACATTTACACAATTTGGAGTCACATGATGTTCAAAGAAAGTAAGTAAATTCATCATAAGTGAAGTTTTTGTTTTTTACACATAGTAACAATAACGTAGATTTGTCACACGTCTTCTTATGTGCCGTTATTTCGCATGCAAAATTTTACAATTCTTACAGACTTACAGAGGCTGCTGAGGCTGTTCCCAGGGACAGGACGACAACCACAAAGACCTTCACTTTCTCCATGGCTGTTCAGAAACCACTGGATGCCTCTCCAGGTGCTTATATACACCCCCCCCCCCCCCCTCACACACACTCCTTATACAACTTTTTCACCCATACTGTCAACCTGGGGTCCCACTGACCATGATTTGTCACCTAAACCTAGTAAAGTAAATCCAGGTATGCCGTTCCATGCATTCATGTTTCACCAAATGCATATAGAACGACCTGAGATTTATGTTCTATTTTCATGCATTTTGGCTCAGGTTTTTATTTTGTCAAATAGTTGTCAGATGGTCATTTACTCGTTTTGGAAATTAAAGTCCAAGTGTCAAAAAGACACACAGTTACTCACTTTATGCCAAATCTGAATTAGAGTTGCCGTAGTGGTTTATTTCATTAATATCAAATGTTGATATCAATTAATATCAAACGTAATCAAATGATATAGAATGTTGCAAAAACTTTTACACTTCCAAATAAAATATGGCAAACACAGAGCATGTATAGATGTAAACATGTCTAAAACACTTGAACAACATCAAAGCTCATTGGTCCTTGTTATCTGGTACGAACGTCAGGGCGTTGTTGATTTACAGAGACAGATGGAGGAATTCTCAGACTATCAAAAAAAGTGTTCCGTTCCAGATAAGATAAATCCTCCAAAATAACTTCCTGCCCTCACAGATAAACATACCTCAAAGACCAAAATATTCTGAGAGAATTATAGAGGAACGCTCCAATGTTTTTGTATGTTATGCAAAGTGACAGTCACTATACCGGACGGCAATAGACCATAAATCAGCAGAATGTTTAAAAAAATATATAATTTGTCATGAAATAAAAGCAAAGACAAAAAAATATTAAACAATTTTTATGATTACTGAACAAATTCAGGAAGAAACCAAAACCAGCACATTTCTTCCTCTTTAAAGCAACAACAAAAAAAAAGACAACGTCTTAAACTAGTATTTCCCCGTTAAAGAAGTTGCTTGTAGTTACTAAAATGGTCCCAGTCAAAATCACCTACTGTGTTAACTGGGCAAGTTTAGCATTTTTTTAAAATCATATAGTTGCCACGTTAGCTGGCCATCTCAGCTAATGGCGGCCAATGAATTGGTTTATTTAACTAGGCAGATTTCCAACATTAGCGCTGTCAACTGCGGTAGTTAATCCCAATTCTCATTTTATATTCTCAACTTTGTCTTGGATTGATTAAACCTTTGTATGTTTGATAATTGCGTGGTTCCACAATGATAATAATCTCTGAGAGTTTGAAATGAGTCTCGTTTTTCTCGTACTGGCAGTGAAAGTATGGACTGTCAAACATCTGGGCCTCCTCTTGATTTCCAATATCGTGGCACCGTGACGTGTGTTCATGAGCATTCAACTGCATTAAATGTCAACTGCCATTCAGGTTGAGTTGATTTATTAGGCCAACTGTATGGTAGCTAGTGCAGCTGCACTGTTAAAATGACTGTGCTGTTAGGGTTTGTTTGTTTCATATTTATTTTGCACACACTTCCGCACCAATGATAATGTTTTGTACATTCAAAATACCAAAATATAATATCATTATAGCAGTAGCTCACCCAAAACCCAAGTGGCATACTTGCACAGTGAGTTTGTTTGGCACCATTCTTGTATATTGTACATTTTAAAGGGTCACAACACATTATTAAATAAAACCAGACAAAATATAATTTGTACTCATCCATTTATTCATCATGAACCAATACTGGTGTGATTCTTCAAATCTGCAGGTCCGTACTTGAGGTGCACAAGGTTATTGCACAAGCTCTTTACTCTGAGATGTTTATGCCCAGGTTGGGCAGGACGCTGGTCCAGAAATGAACGTAGCGCATTCTCATCTTCTGTCCCACGGCGCCTTTTTTCATGTCAGAATTGATCTCCAGGTACTGGTGTCCAGTGCTGAGGAATCTGGGCCAGGCTACAGGCACACTCAGCTCTCCTTTGTTGGGATCTCTGTGGAGGCAAAACAACAACAACAGGGCAACTGAATTGAGGCAGTTGTGGTTTTCTATTTCAGTCTATGACTTGTCTCTGATTTCTGTGATGCTGCAGTCTCTCTTGTCTGCACAATTATACCCAGTTCTGGCGAAGTTGGTCCAGTAGGCGATCATGTAGCCGGCGACGTCACGGTGGCGAGGCCAGTACGCCAGTGGCGTGGTGAAAGGCTTTCCGAACATGTATTGCAGGTCATCGGCATGGTCGGCTCCCATCCAGCTGGGGTAGGGTCTGCCGATGCCGGCCATGCGGTTGGGCTCGGAGAAGAGGTAAGAGTAGGTACGGCCAGTTCTTTGGTGAGAAAAGGAAAATAGATCTGGTAGAATTGACAGACGTCTAGCTGTGCAAGCTATTGTCCATTCACCTGCTGTGAATATGTCTTCCTGGCCTTGCTACCATGGCGTCAAAAGATTTTAACTCCCCACCTTAGAAAGCAATGTGGGGAATTTGAATAAACCGACAAGCACAACTCTATTACAAGAACCTGTTCTCACGTGGCATTGGCAGCATGAAGGTAGAGCGCAGCCTGTGTAGGAACCAGGAAGATGTAGTCCGTTCCAATCTCCACTATGGTTTTCTTGATGGTCTCCTTGTTTGGATTTGATCCCCAGGTTGAGGTGTATGTGGAGTAGGCATTCTCCAGACCAGCCTTGCCCTTCTCCCTAGTGTACGAAGCCAGAAGCCTCTTGACATCTTCACTGCACATGGGGAGAGACCGTTTGAAGGTTAGGCTCAATAAAAAACACCCCTCTGCCTTCAAAACTGTTTATAGTAGATCCGTTGCAGAACGGTAAATGTTGAACTCACACAGGGGTATCAACCAGGTGGGAGTTGATGGAAGGAACATCTAGACCAGTGAAGAGGTGTCCATCCATGTTGTTGACTCCAGCGATGTAGTCGATGTCAGCAGCATTATGGAACAGGTTTTGAGGCTGATCAGGCAGGAAGTCGCCGTCGACCACAGGAGACAGGAGCAAGTTTTCTACTACGGGACCTAAGAGGCAAGATGCAGCCGGTCAATTAAACAGTTTTATACAAAACTGGCCCCTGGCTCTTTGAAGTCAGTTTGGTGCGTCAGGACTTTGAAGGTGAATACTTTGTAGCCTTCCCCAGCCATGCGAGACATGTTCAACCCTACAGGAAATACTGCCTGGTCAAGGCGAGGGGGCCGGCGACATCAACAACATCAACGCCCATAAGCTCGCTGTGAACTCTCCAGACAACGACCTGCTCTATTCACACGTCTGGTTCAACGGCTTCGGACATTCACACAAAAGTTCAAGGTTGCCGCGCAATGTGTGAAAGCAGACTGTGTGGCATCACGTCATTTTACTCATGTGGTACACATTTGATACACCAGATGAATAGATAAATGTAAACTGGGCTCCTGTAAGTGGAGTGCAGTGCTTACTGTCAGCAGAGCAGGTCAGACTGAGACTGCCAGCTAATGTCAGGACGGCGGGATCAGTCATCTTCAAACAGGCGGCCATTTTTTGATCGGTGGGGCAGTTGACCTTCAGAGCAATCTGAGGAGAGGAGTCAGATCACTTTTAATTGTTTCCCCAGCCCAGAAGATATACAGTGGTGTCCTATCTCTAAATGCCTATTAACTATTCCAACAAAGACAGTTGAAGGCTCAGTTGAGGAAGTGAAACATTTCAGTGACGCACCTCCTCGGCGAACCTGCGGGGGTTCTTGTTGATGGCCCATGGGCAAAGGGCGACCCCGCTCTGGGAGATGGCTCTCTTGAACAGCCCTTTGTTGTGGGGCGTGAGCGTCTGTGGACAGACGCGCAGAGGTTAAAAGAGGTTGGGCTCCTACGCACAGTTTTACATTTCATCACGTGTTTCAACGCTCCATTCAACTGGTTTGCCAAAAGGAAAAAAAAAAGCTTCTCACCTGGAAGCTCACACTAGCCGCACCTGCAGACTCTCCGAAGATGGTGATGGTGTCCGGATTGCCTCCAAACGAGCGGATGTTCCTGTGCACCCAGGCGATGGCGGCCTGCTGGTCCCACAGGCCGTAGTTCCCTGACAAGAAGGTGGAACGTTTCATACAATTGGCAGAGTCGAAAAATCGGTCATGCTTCTGTTGAGAAAGAATAAACTGGCATCTACCGGGCATGTCCGAGTCTCCGGTGCTCAGGAAGCCCAGAGTTCCCACGCGGTATCCCAACGTCACCACAATAACATTCCCTCTGTCTGCAATCTCCTGACCGCTGTAGAGATAGTTATCCAAGAAGTTGGCACCCATCGAGCCTCCGGCCAGGAAGCCTCCTCCGTAAATCCAGACCATGGCCGGCAGATCTGTGGACACTACAGACCGAAGAAAAATTAGAGCCAGTTGTAGTCTTGCTCTATTATGGATGATACTTTGCGGTCTTCTCTCACTGTTTACCTGAACGGCCGTGGGGAACCCAGATGTTGAGGTAAAGACAGTCCTCACTGCCTCTGGTATCGCTCATGAGAAGGTTCACCTGAAGGCATCTCTTCCTGAAATCAGTGGCCTTCATGATACCTGACAGAGACGCACGCAGTTCAAGGGAAGTATTAGACGTTTCATGACACCTTTATCACAACTAAACCACTAAAACGAATAAACCATAATCACACTAAAATGGTTATGGGTATAATCTTTGTGTTGTGTTCTTGAGCAACATACTGTCATCACAGTTTTTAGTTATCGGTCTAAAATGTAAAAATCCAGATGAGAAGTTCCGTCAGTCTACCCACCGTCCCAGCCAGGGTGACGCTTTGGTTTCTCGAACCTCCCGGGGATGTCAGCGAAGGGAACCCCTCTGAAGACGTCCATGTGGCGGCGGAACCCAAGACGAATGTTCTCGCCCTGCACCATCCCCCCCTCTGTGTACACGACCCCGAGCTACACAAATTAAATTTGAATAAATGCTTGAATGAAACCATCACTAACCATTAGACATGCTAGAAATTATGATTTTTTTGTGTGTGTGTGGTACTTACAGAGGTCCCAGAGGCCGCCTCCAGGAACAGGGCAACAGCCACCAAAATCCCCAGCTTCGCCATCTTGATCAAACTGGCACAACCGGGATGATTGTCGGCCAGTCTTTTATAACGGGGGCTCCTCCCCCAAAACATCCGACCACTGTGCAGCGTGTGGTCCTGCTTTTCTCAGTGTTACATAATGTGTAATATTTAACCACCTTGTCCTGGCAGCACCTTGTCCAGTCCTCACTGGGGGTTTACATCCAAGTGTCTTCAGCTTAAAAAGAAATACCAAACGAATAGACTGCTCATTGTAGAGTTACTGTATGTGCAGTAACTTGTGTTTTTGACAATCAATTCATAATCCATATGGGTGTTCGTGCTGTGATTGTGTTGGGCTTGGAGACATCATTGAGTTTTAATAAGTCAGAGACAGTTTCTACATACAGGTTTATGGGCTAAGCTTTGAGAATTGTTTTTTTTCAACGTGTGCAGCTACGTATCAGGAAGCCGACCCCTGCAGAGTTGACACAGCTGTCCGACGGGACTCAAAGTCACACTGCTGTTTGATCAAATGACAGTTAATCCTTCGTTAAGATAAATGCCTTTGTTATAGCCTACGTGTAACAACTTTACTAAATTAAAGTGGACATGTACTGTTAAATATATATATCACATTTATTAATTTGCTTATACAATTGGAGGAAAACTAGAATTACAGCCGTGCGGTTGGTTGCCTCCGTTAACCAGTCGAGTAGCAGGTTACATCCATATCTGTCCAGACTCATACTTGCAGTGAAGACTTTTAAAGAAATTTCATAGATGGTATCAAGTGATTTTTAATTTTTAATTTTTTTCGGTTTACGTTTTGTCATGTTTTTAGATTAGCACCCAAGGCTAATGTCACTAATTTCAGGATCTGACCAACTGTGAAAATTGGTCACAATCTTCCTTCGTTGTCGTTGAATAGTGTCCAGAAAAATGTCTTTGTAGAACATTGTGATGGTGAATTTGACCTTTGACATTGTGGATAGAAAGTGTCATCACTTCACCATTTAATTTATTAAGACATTTATTGGTGTGTGACCATCTGTAATTAGAAGCATATGAATTCTTGAGTTATGGCAAATTATAATCAGTTCATCCTGAACATTTGAGCCTGATATAATAATAATAATAATAATAATAATAATAATGGGGATGTCATCCTCTCCAGGTGTTCCTGATATATATATTGACATTTCTATGTCTTTGACAATGTTGTGATCCTCGTTTCATTTTTGCCTCGAGCCCTGAAACATTTAAATCATACTACATATTAAGACTTAATAATATATTATGATCACACAAACCGATAGAAATACTTCTTTTTTTATTTACATTTAACTAAATCACATTTTACAGAAGCAAATGATACAAAATTAGTGACAGACAATGACAAAGTGTCATCAGAGTGATTGTTCTTCGTCACATGTAATCCAGGATCTCTGTCTCCATCTCGTTTTCACTTCCCTCAGACGGCTGAAATTCATCATCGTCATCTTCCTCGTTCTCTCCCTCCTCCTCCTCCTCCTCCTCCTCATCTGCGTGGACATCTCTCACTGAGGATTTGAAACTTGAGCCTTTGCGTGTACTTCTCCTAGGGGTTTCTGGCAATGCTGAAGGGACAGATATGACATCATACACAACAGTCATATAACAGGTTATGTTTGGAAAAGCATTTTATAAAGCCCCTTTACCCTTTTCCTCACCTGGTTTTAGTGTCCGTGCGACCTTCCTGATCATGGCCGTGATCATATCCCTCAGCTTGTCGGTGGTGCCGATGACGCACCAGCCGTCGCGCTCGTCACACACCTGTTCATCACCACGGTTCTGCTCGATCACCTGCTGAAGACTGGAAACCGCATAAAATGGACGCATTTACACCCCAACGCAGGAAGTAGATCTCCTAAAGTACAATTTTATTTTAAGTATGATCAACAAATCAAATTATGTACCATCATTATAGGTTAAGATTTGATTTGATAAGACTTAACTCATGCCTGAGATAATTTTTACACTAAGTAATCAGACAAGGCATTAACTAAATATAGCTCAGACTTTCCAATTTGCAACATTAAAGTGATTTACACATAAATAATCCATATCTAACCGAATAATATTGTTCCAACAACAAAATTATTTTACTCTACATATTTTAATGCTTATACTTCTGTACTTAAACATTTTGCATTTGCGTGCATTGAAACCTGAGAATGGGGGACAAATGACCATTATCTTTACAATAATTAATAAATAACCTGACACCACTTTTTAAAATTTGCTTTATAATGTTGATGTGTATGTGGCTTCTAATAACACTATGTAACAAAAAAAATTATAAATAAATACATCGATTTTTTTTATGTATTTGAAAATCTTTTAAAAGAAAAAAATATATAATTATTCTGGTTCCGATGAAAATCGATGAATCCAGAAAAATTTTAATGCCAGTTACGCCTAAAATTAGACAAATTTTGTCATCAAATTTTGTTATCCCCAAAACTGAAACTCAAGACTTTAAACACTACATCTTAATTGTGGAGACACTGATGTCTCACGTGTGTGTGTGTGTTTGTGTGTGTGCGTGCGTGCGCAAAACACTGTATTGTACCTTTCCACGTGCAAATCACAGAGCTGGTAAAACATCTGTCTGTGAGGAGGCAACATGCCCTCCTGGAAAATGTAGGCCGACTCCTGTGGGAATGAAGCAGAAGTCAGTTTTTTGATTCACCTATAAAAGTACCAATGGTGTCATAAGCGCCAGTTTTAAAAGCAGTTAGCACGTGATGATAATGCTTTCACATAACGGTCAGTCCTGGACCTTCACCGACCTTCAGCTGGTACGTGAGTGGGACTGTATCTCGACTGGAACCTGGACCCTCATGAGCTGGAAGGTCAATCACACTGGCTGGCTGGTGACCTGGGGAAGAAAAAATAAATATTAATATTAGGGACTACAAGATTTCCGATACCGA
The DNA here is from genome assembly GCF_022379125.1 of Scophthalmus maximus. Lineage (NCBI taxonomy): Eukaryota > Metazoa > Chordata > Actinopteri > Pleuronectiformes > Scophthalmidae > Scophthalmus > Scophthalmus maximus. The sequence goes on from NC_061534.1 coordinate 3,110,740, forward strand.
TCCTGCGACCGATATATATGTTTTAATCTGTCAATGATTCCTTAGAAATGTCGTAATCAAAACTTTATGACAAAGAAATGTAATTGAGTCTGAACATAAATAACTTACAAATAAAAAGAAAACCCAAATACAACCAAATATATGGAAACTTAAATTAAGAAAATAAATATTTATTTCATGTAAAATATAAGAACATAAATGCAATTTTCCCTGGAAAAATTGACAAGAAAGTCTGGCAGGAAAAGTGTCTGGAAAATGACGGCGGGGCGACATTTGGGTTCTCACATACAGTACAGCCCCCCCGGCCGCAAAAATGTCCCTAGATTTATGACAATTCAAAAATGTCTTATGACAATATAAAACTGTCCCCCTCACCCGCTTTGTTCACCATGATCGGCAGACTGTAGTTGAGGGCGCTCCTCTTGGCTTTTACAGGCATGTCAGACAGTGAGTAGCCTACAAGTTGGAAAAAAGAGAAAGCAGCAGTCAGTTGTCAGGCAGGACGAAGGTCTTTCCTTAAGTCCTTGTGTATCCCTCGTATTTTTGATCTTCCGACTATTAAAAATACGGCGGCTCCCGTCCTTGTCCGGAACTCGGGGGGCTCTCACCGTGCTTGAGGCTGCAGCGCATCCTGAAATCCAGCATCTGGTATTTCTTGGCCTCTTTGTTTTTCCGGGGGTCGTAGCCCAGCCGCACCCACAGACTTCTCCACGGTCCCGTCACCTTTTCAAAAATAAAAGGTCTGACGTTGAAATCAAATTTGGGGAAAATTAAGAGACTTTACTCTGTTAGAGTAGAGAGGATGAGTCGATCGACAATTATATGGACACTTCAACAAAATACACTAACTTATTCATTTTTTACCTTGTGTACCTTAAATGAAGTCCATATTAGAAATACAACACAATAATTGGGTTTGGAATTTTCAATTTTATTACTTTTTCCATTCAGCAACTCCTCGCTGAGGCTTAACTAAGTATTCCCACGTGTTCAAATTGAATTTAAGTCTCACTGTTTCTGAATGACATCAGTGGAAAATGAAGTGACCCACTTTTTGTTATTGTCTCCCTTTAAAAAAGCAGCTTCACTCTTTACCGTCCTGTGCCCCTCGTCAACTCACCATGTAATAGGCAAACACGGGCAGCAGCCCTTTCAGTTTATCAGTTTGGATGTTGATGTTGGCCCTGACGGCGTTCCGTGACCAGATGGGACGGCTCTCAAACATCTAGGCACAAAAAAAAGGGTTTGGTGTCAGATTAGATAAAAAGGCTCAGAAAAAGGATGGCAAGTCGTACCTGGTCCGACACACTGCGTCATGGTGGTGTGACGAGACTGGCGAACGAGTGATCGCTCAAAATGGCCTCATGGGAAAATAACTAGGGATGCACAGAATGATTTGGCCACCGAATATGTGAAGATACAGCATCGTTTCTTTAATGAATCGATCAAAAAGCTGCCAGTGTGGAATGCGGTTCACGCAAATTAAATAGTGCTCTGTTAGTATAATGTCTACTGGAATGTAACAAAACAAAAGTTCAGTTATGTTATATAAATATTTATAAATTGGACTTTTGTAATTGATTTTTTTCCCTTGAATATCAAATAAAGACAAAAAAGTAAAAAGCAAATTTAGGCTGTTGAATTCATGCAATGGTGAAAAAAAGATTGGCAACATAAATAAAATAAAAATAACTACAAGTCAGGGTGTGTCTGCACTGCAGGGAAATTCAAATACAGACAAAAGACATGTACAGAATAGCTACTGGATACTCGCACGTGTGTGTGTGTGTGTGTATGTGTCCTCCCGGAAGCAAGCAGCCAGGAACACTAACCTTTACGAGTTGTTCTTCCATCCCTTTGTCGGAGTCCTTCAGGCAGACCCGTGCCCAGTTGAGCTTGGCCGCCTCCACACACTCTGTGGGCACAGTGGGTTCGTCGAAGCTGACAAAAATGGCATTGTTGGGCCGGCGAACGCGATTCAGGCCGATGATGTTAGTCTTGTTGAAGGGGACCTGGCTGCAAACAGAATGGAGAAGAGATAGGTCTAATATTTATCCCTGATATCATCATCTCAGTAATCAAGTAAATCAAAAAGAAGGTCAAAATGCCGAAGCTTTTAGAGGAATTTATGCTTTTCTTTTTCTTCCCAAAGAGACGTTACTGACTTGTGACGGATGTCAGGCCGGTAATAATAATCCACAGGGCTGTCGAGACGCGAGAAGATAGGCGGCGGGAGAAAGTACGGCATGGGCCGCTCGAAGAACTCCTGATTCTCTGACTTGCGAAGGATGATTTTGTCGTACAACGACGTTTGTTTCCCACCTTCTGGATGCACAGCGAGGCACTGGAAGTCTGCCATCCCTGCAAACGAACAAAAGAAAGACTGTGATAAAGATCACATAACAGAACTTCATATTCTGTGGTCCCCACATGAGAAGGCATTCGGGTCCAACCTTGAAACTTGTACGTCGTTCCTATGACTCCGAGCAAATCCATCTGGATCTCGGCGTCCACGGGGTCTTTCTTCCGCACCCGCCGCCGCACCCGGAGCAGGAGGTTGCTGGACGGGAACCGGTTTCCGCACAGAGGGTGACAGAAGGGGTCCCGGGGTCGGAAACGCAGCTCAAGGCGCCGGTTGGGATGAGAGAAGGTCTGTGCAGGGAACCCATGAGAGTGATCAGATTAGTTCGATTTCACTAGAACAGTGATGACAGATGTATATGACCAGAGAGCAGCCACAGAGGAAGACATCTGATTAAGAGCTGCAACAGTTAATCGATTACTGAATTGATCGCAAACTATTTTGATAATCAATTAATCGGTTCAAGTGGTTTTAAGTTTTGAAAAAAGTCAAAGTTCTCTGATATCAGCTTCTTAAATGTGAATATTTTCTAGTTTATTTGCTCCTGTGTAAAACTAAATATCTTTGGTGTGTGGAGACAAAACAAAACATCATCTTGTGTCTGGGGGGGAAAAGGATTGTCATTTTTCACCATTTTAGTACATTTTTATAGACCAAACAATTTATTGATTATGAAAATGCAGCCCTAATCTGATTAAAAATCCAGGGCCCATTTAACCGCCCCCCCTGCTGCAAAGGGAGGTTCAAGATCTGATAAAGACCTTCATCGATCCTGCACATATTGCACTTCACTGGTGCATATTTCCCCAAAAATATTACTCAAAATTATCTAGTTACCACAAAACAATCTTCCACACACAGTGAACCTGGGGCCCTTGATTTAAAACTACAGCTCTTAAAAGAGGAAATGTGTTGTTAGGGGCCCCTGAAATTTTTGCATTTAGCATCAATCAAACTCTGTAACTTTAAGGTCTCAACCATACTAGATATTGTGATCAGTGTCTAGGTTTACTGGTTTGGGGGGGTTAGGGCCTGTAAGCGTTAAGTTTCATCCACAATCTTTAATACAGGAATGAGGAATACGGTGTATTAGGAAAGTGACCTGAAATGACATTATATGTAAAATACAAACAAAAATTATAAATTTGACATTTTGTTGCGGGAGGCGGGGCTCCCGTTGGGGGGCGGGGCATCCTCCCAATTCAATGGTAGAGGAAACACTGGTGATTATCACAATAAAGTATAAATAATGGTAATAAAACTATATAAAACATGTCCAGAATAAGTCTGGAGGAAAGTTAAATGTAGAAAGTCCTCACTTTGGACACCGCTCTTTCGCCCCCGAGCGTCTCCAGCATCTTGGCCTCGCTGCGCACCGCCGCCGGATACTCGACGCACACGAGCCGCTCGTCCCGCAGCTCCACGGTGGACGAGCCGCCGGGCACGTCGCCGCCCTCCGCCCGGCACGACACGGTCAGTTCCTTCAGGCTGAAGTCCAGCTTCAGCTCGTCGGAGTCCGCCATCGTGGGCTCCGACGGAGAGGATTCAGTGATTGACTGTTCTTACATGTAAGGAAACGAAAGCCCGCTTAAAAACAACAACAACCTCTTCGCTAGCATTTAGCGGCGGCGGGGGTGTGCGTACAAAAATAACGCCGGGCGGAAACACTTGCTCACACATTTAGTTCCACTCTTGCAAAAAAAAAAGTTGTCTTCCATTTAACTAATTTTTCATATCAAACAGGGCGTTGGAAAAAATTGAAAAAGTAGAATATATATTAATAAAAAGCGACATGCATTAAAGAGGTGAATCGAGAGACTTGGAGTCAAAGAGATGACTTTAAAATATATATTTTTCTTTTGGGATAAAAAGTCTGTTCCATTATTTGAAGGACACAGGACTTATATGCAAAGAATATTATTTATTTATTTATTCATTCAATAGCTACATTTATTATGTTGTGTTATGTTTTTTTTCTTTTTAGTTTTTTTAGTTTTGTTTGTTTTGGTAGAAAACTCTGGCTCACACTCCGACACAGTAGGTGGCGCTAATGCTCCATAACGCTGGTTGCCACCCGACAAAAAAAAAGGAAAAAGAAGAAGAAGAAGAAAAAAATAAATATATATATATATATATATATATATATATATATATATATATATATATATATATATATATATATATATATGAATCTATCCATCCCCTCTATCTATCTTTCTTTACTTTATATATTTCTTCAAAATTACATAGTTAAATACAGTTTTTTACATAATCCAAATAATTTCGAATTTCGTACTTGTGCTTTCTCCAAGTTCCCCGCAATTATATCAATAATTAATAATAAAAAATGTTGGGTCACAGTAAACTGTGTTGATATTACATTATAACACAAAATACAGTTGGCGGCTGCTGAACAGCGTCTGGCCACAGGGTGGCGGTACATAGCCAATTACAGGCAGTCAGTGAAGAAACTTAATCTGACTTCAGGAGTAAAAAAAAATCATGCCTCCATTACAGTTTCACAACTCAATCTACGCTCAAGAGTTGACGCGACTCTGAATGTCTTTGTGTTTTATATTTCATATGCGTCGCTGGGGTTTTTTAAAAACTTTTTCTCTAAGTATCTGTGTGTTGTCAGAGGGAGACAGCCACTGTTGTCAGAAGGACCACAAGCAAAGAGGATTTGCGTGCTGTCCCTCCCTGACACTGTCAACACTCACTGTCATCCCCTCGGAGAAGAAAGACAACGCAACGGATCTGCCACTTTGTTTGCCGAGTTATCTAAAATGCAGTTATAAAGGCAATTACAGTCTGGTGTTTGCTTTGATTCGAGTTCGCCTTCTTTTTCTCGTGTGTCTTTTTCGGGACGTACAAAGCTCGAGACTAGATTTTGACTAGGTGGGGCCTGTAGCTGTCTTGTTTTCACTTTTTTGAGTTGGGATAGAGCAATCTGGCTTTCTGGTGAAATGTTTATATACTGTTTTTCCTTTGCCAGGTGTCTGTATATATATGTATATTTAAAAAAAATAGGAGCCATGAGTGTAAAATTACTGGAAAGGTGTGTGTGTTCATGTGACACGGAAGAGATTGGGGGGAATTAACTTCCTGGCTTAGTTAGAAGTCGGCTTGTTTTGCATTTGTGAGTTATCAACCGTTTCCTTCCTGCGTTTGAGTCTAACGGAGTGTAAAGCTTAGATTAAAACTAAAAAGAAAGACAACTCCAAGGATGTAAATGTCCCAACCGCTAATTTGGACATCCTACACATAAAAGAGACATTTTTAATTAAGTAATAGGTGTTTTAACTATTTATTGACACACAGCCGCTTGCAGAAGCTCAGCTCGCTCTCTGCTCAGTAGCATCGCCGGTTCTGAGTGGTCGTATACCAGCGGCTCTTGAAGCCTGGTAAATAAGAGAGGGCTTTTGGAGTTCTTGGAAAGTGTATTTGTTCTGGGCTATGCGGCACGGATTCCCCCTCGCTTCTCGTCTTAGTGCTGAGCTAAGCTAAAGCAGTAATAACAATAATTGAAATCACAAATTTGGCCGTGAAAAAGTTCAACGTTCGCTCTCTCTTTTAGCTTCTTTTAGCTGTTTGTTTCGGTCTCCGCTGCTTCTCTCGAGGGAAATATCCGGTTCTTTGCCTCCAAATCCTGGTTCACCAGCAAGTGGCTGTTTTTTTTTTTGTTTTTTTCTTGCGTTTTCAATTGGTTGACTTCTCTGAATCTCTGTTTTTTCACAGATTCCCTTCTCTGTGTTTGCTGTTTCTGTTCATGTGGGTTCTGCGTTCCGTTGTGCCGCGTGCAACTGCGCCAACTCTGTGAAACATAAAAACATATCGCCATTCAGCCTGGACCCCATAGCACGCTGTTATGAAGCTCAGCGTTTCGTGGGGCAGGGTGATGAAGAGGTGTGGACAGGAGGCACTGACTGACAATCTGTTGTGTTCTGTGGTAAAGTGAAGATTTTGATGATCCTTCTGTCTTCGTGGCTCTCGTACGCCGAACATTCGTCCGGCTCCTCGGTGCTATCTGGGCCGACGGCCTGTCCGCTCCTCCCTGCCTTTCTGCGGGCCCGTTCCAGCCGTTACAGTGTGGGCAGGCCGCGATAAGGTTATCACCCGGCCTCCATCACTCAGCTCGCGCTGGAAGAGCCTGCTGCCCTCAGATTTCGCCCAACCCCACCACCACCACCACCACCCCATCGCCGCCACTCACTGTGACTCACGCTGACTTCTCACTCGTATCCCCTCTCCTCTGTCGTTCCCCAGTTCCTCTGGATGTCGGGCAACTGTGTTTGCACGGCCATGTTTGGATGTGTGATGTAAACACTAGGCCACACCCACAAAACCTATTCTCTTTCTGTAGGCAAAACAAAAAGGACTATTACGTGTGATTTCTTTCACCACAAGCACATTCACTGAACACACACACACACACACACATTGTGATGCTAATTAAACATAACTCTCAAAATGCTTAGAGGACCTAGAGTATACGGTGGACCGGTGGTTTCACATTAGTGTTGGCTTATGACCCTGATGGTATATTATAGTTGAGACCGATTGCTGCGTCACAGCAACACAATCAGGCCGTCCTATGTTGCCCGGGCAACGGGTGGATCGTACTCGGGCCAACCCCAGTTTTTAAAAAATGATTCGTAGACTGAGAAAGTAGCAGTAGCATGGATTTCTTGAGCTCACGCTTACTGCCGTTCATGAGAACTGTTGGAGCTCCTCTTCCGACCTGTTGTACCTCGAAGGCGGCGGGTCGTCCCTCCGACTTGTAAAGTCAGACGATTGCATCCCGTACTGTAGAATGAACAGCTTCAAGAAATGGTGTTTTTTGTTTTGTTTGTGCAACACTTCTCAGGGCGCTGTCGTCATCGCCGCACTTATCTATAGGAGCACAACACACAGTGTCACTTGGCAATCAAACGGTATCACACCGCCGCACTGTGTGTCGGCTGCAGGCGTGATCATACTGCGTCTTCCTGTGGCCACTCATATGGAGGAAATCTGCTGACAGCTGATTTTTCCGCGTGGATTAGTCTGTCTCTTAAAATAAAAAAAGCAAGTGGCAATGACAGTCGCTCAACGCTGCCTTTACAAAAACAACATCTCGTGTTTATGAATAGGATTTTAGGGGCCTAACTTCATTTTCTCCCCTTTTTCCGTCAGTGAAATGTGTCTCTTCTGCATCACTCCACCAAACTTACACCACACGCAAAAACATGACACTTTATAATATGTATGATATCTGTAATTTCATGGAGCTTATTTGTAAAATGACATCATAGTCGTTTGTGCGATGCGGTTGTGCTCCAAGCGTATTCTATGAAAGCACATTTTCTTATCTGATAAACAGCGGCTCTTGGGTTTATCAGGACGGTTTGTGTTATTTAAAAGAATTACAGCTACATCTTTTTGTGGCCCCTTCCCTCCGCTGCTGTAGCAAAAACCACACATCCCGTAAACTGAAACATTCAACGGTCCCAGAACCTCGACGATATTTGCCATTTGCGTCGCCGTTTTACATTTTGGCCCCTGGACTTTAGGGAAATCGATTCCAGGAGCTTCGCGGAGGGACAGGTTTCTGTTTCAGGGGTTCAACGAAAGTTGTGTTTAACACAGAGAAACAGGACAATTGCATTGACATTGAATCCTACATTGCACGGAATCAGATTCAATGTAGAAACAGTCGTAACAAAGACAGAATCCGGGACATGCAACAGTATAAGTGATTTCTTTTTGGGGGGGGGGGGTCAAATGGGGTGTGTGTGTATGCCCAAAACAAAGGCAGCTGGAGAGACGTGAGGTGTGTGTGACAAACGGTCCGTATGATGACAGTAAATAATGGCTCAGATTTCCATGATATTTCTTTGATTTCACCGGCAGAAAGTGACGATGTCCCTGCCCAGTTTGCATTTATTTTTTATTTTTACATGAATGTGTCATTATGGCCTCAGGCACGTTGAGCCATCCATCAATCCATACTGCAGCGTTTTCACAGGACTGGCCGGGGGTTAATTTGCATAGCAGTACATTTGCAAGTCAAATTTCACCTCTGTGGCACCATCTCTTTACCTTTACCTGCTGTTTCTGTGTGTGTGTGTGTGTGTGTGTGTGTGTGTGTGTGTGTGTGTGTGTGTGTGTGTGTGTGTGTGTGTGTGTGTGTGTGTGTGTGTGTGTGTGTGTGTGTGTGTGTGTGTGTGTGTGTGTGTGTGTGTGTGTGTGTGTCTGTCTGAGATAGAGACATGAGAGCTCCATTTGGATTGGGGTGTAATGGTTTTGACAAGCCAGTGCTCATGTTCGAGTCTTGATTTTTTTTCCCCCTTTAATTTGTTCATTGATCTTTTGCAGGATGGTTCAGGTTTGGTTCTGATGTCAAACTTCAAATGAAACTTTCAAAAGTATACCAGAGACATTTCTATGTTGTTATGTCTTCGTACGAGAGTCTGACAAACCCTCTGCCCTGCGACGCTAAGTGAGAGCTGAACAGTTAAGACATAAAATCAGGAAATTTGCAACTTTCAGGATACCACCGCAACACAGGCAACATACATATGCAAACGACCCAGGGCTGGATAACCACATCGACTCCTCCACAAACACAGACGTCCTGTCCTCTGCAACTTTGCCTGACATCTGTGTCGAAAAGTGAATAAAAAAAATTTAAATGAATAACGCGACCGAATGAAGCTTTTCACACTGATGCACGTGTTTCCCAGTGGAGGAATGGAACAGGTGAATATGTCTGTCTCCATTTTCTCCTGTTTGTCCCCAGGCTAAACAACCCCCAGCACTGCCTCTCCCCTTTCAGGACCTATGTCCTGTTTGTTTAGTCCCACCCTTAATCATCCTCTTCTCTGTTACCTGTGCAGGATTTTGATTTGCTCTGTTTC